>NC_142687.1:34200000-34500000 GCF_056320005.1 Nelumbo lutea | reverse complement strand
GTGGGGATTTTTATAACCACTTCGCGTACTCACTCTGAAGCCCCTGTCAGGTCGGGTATGATTACATTTGTTTCTGTCAGTTCGAGTGTCGTCCTTTCTGCTGGGACAGAACCGCCACTGCTCCTTGTCGGAGCCATCTCTGTAACTGGAGATGGCAGTGTCAGGTGGCCGTTTGGAGTGCAGCCGCCAAGCGTCAGATCCCAAGTCAGTCAGGTGCGCCGCCCCTGCGTACGAACTTCCTCGGTGTTAGGCATGGTACGATTTGTTCGGTTTGGCATCCTGGAGGCAGTGCTGGAGTGGTGAGCAAGGTGAAGTCTTGAGTTCGGAGGCATGCCCTGTATTGCCAATGCATACTAGATCGGTGAGGTGAGTCCCGAAATGCTATAAGGCAGGCCCGTTTGGTGAGGTGTATTCCGAACTGCTATAAGGCGGGCCAGTTCAGTGAGGTGTGAGCTGCAGGCGGGCCAGTTCGACGAGGTATGTCCTGAACTACTATATCGCGGGATAGTTCGAGGTACTGTCTAAGTGGCTTGGGGCCGAAGGGAGAGTTCGGACTTCTAGTAGGGAGTTTGGACCGCTGATTTCTCCCCTTGGTGCGCACGCCTTAGGCATATTTTTCTGCCGAGCTATTGCCTTTGCCACGTATTATGTAACTATGAGATCGGGCCAAATTCCAAAATGGGTTTTGATTTCCAACTCAATTGAGCCCTAAATTCTAATCCCTAATAATCCCGCGTGCTAAACTCCTCAGCTGGAGCTCAGAGGATTTACTCGGTCAAAGACCAAATAGCCATGATAGATACATCTAATTACCTCCTAATTTATTATGAGATTAATTAATTAATTAAATTATTAATTATTGATTTTTAAACATTTAAGTAAATAATAATTAATTCTTGTAATAAATCTGGCATTAAAAAGCCATTCACGTGCCCTAATTAGTAGGCAGCAACAGCGATGGTAAATTGCCGCTAATGGTGACTCTGGCTCTTCATGCTCATGGCATCTTCGTACGCCTGTCCCCAACTACCCAACGAAACCCTAAAATCTGACTTCTTTACACGCAATCGTTACGACTGCAACGACTTGACGATCAATTGCCAAATTCAAAAGAAGAAATTTTTGCATAGTGAAAAAAAATGGGGATTTGCAGAATAAAATGATCTCTATCTTTATTCAATCTCTGAGAAGCATAGAACTTTTATTCATGGGCATGGAGATCAGTCTCGTTCTCTGCCCAAGAACCAAACAGACGAAAGGAAATCGGAACATAACAATCAAGGGTGATCTTAGTCCAATGGAACCCCTAAATAGCTGAATGAAACCCAGAAACAAAGAGTCAAAGACTGACCTTACTAGATAAAAAACAAGTTTTTTTTTCCCTTTCTAGAGACCAATTGAGTTCAGTTCAATTCAATGAGAATATATCTTCAGATTCAGGGACCTGTTAAGCCATGCCTTCCAGCTGCCGCTCCCCTTTCTTGCTATCATGGTCAATTGCCCGTCTCCGTTCGTCGTCTGCAACTGGGGCTGGGGCTGGGGCTGCTGGGGCTGCGCCTGCGGCTTCTTGCATAGCACGAAGTTTCTTCCACCGCGAGATCCAATCGTTTCCCAGGGACTCAAAGCTGCAGACAGAACAACAACAATTTTTTTTTTAAAACCCAGAAAGAAAGAAGAAAAAATAAACAAACAATTCAATTGGAAAATCTCGATTTACTTACCATCTGTGCCGGCATTGGCGGAGTACAGGAGGAAGTTGTTGAGATCTGATCCGAGAACAGGGAGCCGGCCCTCACGAGCGTAGGATTTGAGGGCGGTGTCGATAACCGCGGCAACAAGCTCTTCATCATTAACGAGGAACCGGAGAGGCCCGGCGCTGCCGAGAACGTTAACGCTGATCAAGAGGCGGTTGCCCTTGGCGTTCTTCTTCGGCTTCTGTAGCAACATGTTTTTAATATCTTTGTATTTTTTACTGATTTCTCTTATCGAACGATGAAAAAGGATGAAACAACAATCAACGAAATCGATCAATCGAAATAATCAGAAAAAAAAAGGAGGAAAGATGGGAGGAGGTGGTGGCCGGTGGGTGGTGGGAAGAGGCAACTGGTTCAGGGATCAACGCCGAGGCAGCGGTAGTACCAGCCTTCCTTGCAAGAGCCGAAGGAGAAAGCGAGGATCTGGTGAAGGAAGCGAGCGGAGTCGTTCGGGACAGAGGAGGAGAACTGCGCGGATGGGATACGCGCGGTTGCCCTCGCAGGAGAAGCGAAAAGCATTAAATTACCGACGGCTTCCACCATTCACAATCCCCAGGGACGGAGTTCTCGCAGGTAAGTTTGGGGGGAAAGGCTTGCAGAGAGCTAGCCAGAAAGAGAGAAGAAAACAAGTCGAGAGAGTCAGAAAAAAAAAAAGAGAAATTGGTGATGCTCTCTTTGAGCCCTGCGCCCTTTTATTATGCTGTTATTGGGTTAGGATTAGGATTAGGGTTAAGGCCTCCTGTGTCTCTGAGTTGTTCTCCCTCTCTCTTTCCAGTTAGGTCGATCCGTCCAGGGCGCGGTTTTGTGGGGGCGATGGTAGGTCGGTCGTCTGTTATTGTTCTTTGAATGCATAGTTTGTATGGCATGAAAAAGGGCAACCGATTAACAAGAGAATAGGCGCTCTCTTCTTTGAGACTTTCTATCGAACACGTAAGCAGCTTTCGTGTTTTGTCATTCTACAGCTTTCCAGGCATAAAATACTTCTTTTGGGTAAACACGAATGAGCAGTTTAAACTTGAAAACCGTTGGATCCGAGACCCATTTAAACCAGGTTTCTCGGTAGGGCTGACGTAGACAATTCTAAATCCACTACCCAGTGACCAGCGGAGACTGGAGATTTACTGATTAAGCAATCCAAAAATAAGTGGGTCCATGATTGTTTCCAATCCAACGGTTGTTGTTCTCAGTCAAATTGCTAGTTTGGGTGGGGCAGGGGCCTGATTTTTTCTGGGCCGTCCAAATGGGGAAATTAGAAAGGGCCAAAGATGAAGGGGGAAAGAAGAAAGGAATACTTCATACTTGGGAATCATGCAATAATAAAATGATGATTTGTTTCGGACGGTGGGGGATAAAAGGTTGGTCATATAATTGAACTTAGTACACAGAATATGTCTGAGATAGCTACAACCATCCAATTCTTTCGTCTGGGTTCAGTGCTCTCTGTTGTTTTATGTTATTTTACTCCCAACATTCTGATGCCACTCACGACTCAGAATCATCCCATCTCTAGAACCAAATCCATGCTTATGAGACTGCTTCATAACTCAAAGGAGTGCCATTCAGTGCTCTCTGTTGTTTTATGCTATTTTACTCCCAACATTCTGATGCCACTCACAACTCAGAATCATCCCATCTCTAGAACCAAATCCATGCTTATGAGACTGCTTCATAACTCAAAGGAGTGCCATTAGACCCTAATGGCTGTCTTTGGTTTGATAGAAAAATCAGAGAGAAACAGAAAGTTGTTCAGACCAAACATAGCTTATTGGATCAATGGTTGGCTTTTAGATTAAATGATGCTTATTCAATCATTCTTAGAGCAAAATTTTGATGGAGAACTCTTTTCTCTTTTTGCTGAAATAAGGGATTTGGGGAAGTGGGTTTCATCTTAATGAGTTCATTCAATCAATTTACCTATTAAAACTTTGGTAAATTTTTAAAATATTCATAAAGTTACTTTTTACTAAAATGTTTATTTTTTAAGTTTTTTTTTTTCACATTACTGGCAAATCTTTTCAATCTCTTTTCTGAAACTGATTTATTTTTCAAATTTACCCTTTATATAATTGCTTAATGGTAAAGCCATGATTTTAATTCTTAATTTTTTTTGTTCTTTCATAAAGTTTGTATTTTTTTTTTTTTTTTGCTTTTGTAAAACCAACTTCAGTAGTAACTGTATGAGTATTTTGGATATTTTGTGCTCTTATTAGAAGATTTTAAAACTCGGCTTCAGTCAATGCAAGGCACATACGAACAGCCTTTATGGCCTTGCATTGGAAATATCTCCCCATAAAATAAAATACATAAATATGCAGGTATTTCCAATGCAAGGCTGTAAAGACTATTCAAACGGTGTTCAAACAGGTCTTGCATTGAATAAAGCCCGATCTCAAAATTTTAATATAAGTCTATTTGCAACTGTATCAAAAAATTTAGGAGAAATGATTACAATTACCAAATTTTAAGGGAAGTTTCAACAATGTTCGAAAGCTTTAAGAGAGGTTTCAGATATTTATCCAAAAAAAATCTTGTAGTGTTTGGTTTGTCAGAGAGAAAAGGATTTAGAAAGCTCACTGGGACATTGATTCATTGGTTCAGAAATAACAAACTAATCACTTTCATTCATGGAAGTAGGGAAGATGTCGAAAAGGAATTGGGAGAATCCGAAATCTATGGTGACTTCTTAGGAAAGATATCACATTAGGTTTTGTGACTTTTGTCTAGAAAGTGGTCGAGTGCTGCTTACTGTTTGTAGGATGCCTTAGGAAACTAAAATCAACCCCGTCTTAGTGTGAAAAAAAAAGAAAAAAAACAATAGTAAACAGAGAGAGAATTATTCTTTTACCTTTTATTAAAGAATACCATGTGCTCGTTGCATTCAATGGCGCTTATTTTTGGAGGGATTTCTTGGTTTTGAGAAGGTGCAAATAGGATCGGATCCGATCCTATTTGGTCCATTCACATCATGCCTATCTAATGTGAGAAGATTCGATTCAATATATATTATATATTTATAAATATATTAATATATATATGTTGTTTATTTATTTATAAATATATATTTTTATATTATATTCTTATAAATTTGTTATTTTATTTATTTTTTATAAAAACGTGTATAAATATGATGAAAATAATTAAACAAATATTTGTATTTGTTTTTTATTTTATTTAAATTAGTATATTTTATTTTTCTTTTTAATAATTTACTAATTTTTAAATAAAACAAATTGGATCGGATCAAATCCAAAGATTCGACTTACTAATAGGATTCAAATTCAAATCGAGTCCTATCAGATCCAATCGGATCCAACATGAACAGTGTCGGATCAAATTCGACACTAAAGGATGAGCCTCAGCCTGACCCGTATGGAGAAACTTGAGAAGGAAAAAGAGACATTGAAGGATGAGAAGGAGAAGCTCCAGAAGGTTGCCGCCATTGCCAATGAGAAGTTTCAAAAGTTCAAGAGGGGATTCAAGGACGAGCAGGCTATTCGCGAGCGCCTCGAGGGGAAGCTGAAGGAGGTGCAGAAGAACCTCTCTAAGGAGCAAGAGGAGAGGGTCCGCCCAGCGGCGGGCGACCCACGCCGAGGGGTGCGCTGTTGAGGCCAAGAAGCAAGCAGTTGAAGTTGAGAGAAAGGCAGCAGAGGTGGCGAAGGGGTTAGCCGAAGCTGAAGGGAAGACCGTTGAGGCGCTCAAGCAGGAAGCCGAGGCTGAGAAGAAGGTGGGTGAGGCTAAAGGGAAGGCTATTGAGGCACTATGGAGGAGCTCGCCGATTATGCATATGGGATGTACCTGGATGGGATTGAGGACACCAAGAAGGTTCTCAAGGAGATGTTGCCTGACTTCGATGTCGAGATGCTGAAGGTGATCCTAGATACTCCCGAGGAGGCTAATGAGGCCCTTCCCCTGGAAGGTGGCGAGGCTTAATGGAGTTTTCTCCCCCCCTCCCCCCCCCCCTCCTTTTCTTTTGGTGTACATGTGATCGGCCTGAGAGGCTGCCAAACTTTTTGTAAAGGCTAAAATATTGTTGAAGTGTAATGACAAAACCGAGCATTCTTTTTGCATACAGTGCGTCTTTTTGTTCTTGTGCAATGTGTTCTTTTCTTTCTCCCTTTTTCATTTTTTTTTGCCGAAGGGTCCCTGCCCCTCCCAACAACAAGACCACAATGCACACACACAAAAAGTATCTTATGTTGGCTCACTACACACATGCCTTAGGTTGTTGGGAGGGAAAGGTTGAGGTAGAGATGCGCGACCAAAGTGCTGATTACCTAGCCTAATTCCTTCCAAGTGTTCACTTAGGCAAGGTAGAGGTGGCCTAGTGAAGTGATGGGGAGAGGCCGACGCTCACTTGGCTCCCTTTCTCCAATGATTGTTTAGGCAAGGTCGAGGTGGCTTATCGAGTTGTGGGGGAGGAGCCGAGGATGGGCCGAGGCCTGCCTGGTTTCTCTCCAAGCGATTATGTTGATGAAACCGAGGTGGTGCTCTGAGGAGGTTGGGGTCTCGGGCCGAGGTAAACCCTCGAGCACGTTAGGGCTGCTGCCTTCAGTTGATTGTGCTAAGTGTATGGGACCAAGAGACCATCGTCTGCCAAGGCGGGCCATGAGGCTTGCGAGGCCTCGGCCATCCTGGGCAATTTTGGCTAGGTGGGGTGTTAGGATGCTCGCCATTAGTAATATACCCCTGGCGACGGTCCAGCAAGAGGGTGTGGTCCTCAGGAGAGGCCATGCACCTCGGCCAGTCACGAAGCCAAGGGGTCTTAGAGTCATGGTGGGAACACACGCTAAGCATTGAGCCGAAGAGGAACTTTGCTTCATTCATTCATTACTTCATAAAAAAATTACATTCATATGTAATACATCCGGAGGTTCTTCGAGTTCCACCTCCAAGGGGCGGATCTTCCATCTAAATTTTCCAACCAAAATGTACCGGGTCGAGCGTTTGCTTAATCCGGTAGGGGCCTTCCTAGTTGGGACCCAACTTTCTTGCTCCAGGTTCGGGGACCATGACCTTACCGAGGATAAGGTCTCCTTCTTTATAGCACCTTTCTTTCACCTTGGAGTTATAGTAGCAGTTCACTCGCTGCTGATAGGAAGTCACTCTAATATGTGCTTGTTCTTGGGCTTCTTCCAACATATCTAAGTTCGCTCTGAGTGGCTCGTCATTCTCGGACTCATTATACCCTTTGATGCAAAGTGTTGGTTGGTCGATCTTTGTTGGAATCACCGCTTCCGTACCGTAGGTTAGGCCGAACGGGGTTTCTCCCGTGGCTGTCTGAGGTGTGGTTCGGTATGCCAGAGAACACTATATAGTTCATTAGCCTACAGGCCTTTGGCTCTACCCAACCTGGTCTTTAGTCTATCCAAGATGGTTCTATTCATAACCTCGGTGAGACTGTTCGTCTGGGGGTAGCCTACCAATGTGTAATGTTGTCTGATGCTGTGAGAGGTGCATCGTTCTCAGAATTTAGTGTCATTGAATTGCTTTCCATTGTCTGTGACCAGCATGTGGGGGAGGACGAAACGACAAATAATGTTCTTTCAAAAGAAGTTCTGAATTGCCCGCGTAGTAATAGTGGTGAGGGTTTTGGCCTTCACTCACTTCGTGAAGTAATCCACAGCAATGACGAGGTACTTTCGGTCCCCCGTTGCCTGAGGAAAGGGGCCGAGGAGGTCCATCCCCCACTTGGCGAAGGGCTAGGGGCTGCTGAGGGTGAGAGGGTGGTGGCTGGTTGATGGCAGAGGTTGGCATGTCTCTGGCATTGGTCACACTTCCGCATCAGCTCGGCTACGTCCTTGTGAAGGGTCAACCAAAAGTACCATTGCCTTAATGTTTTCTAGGGTAGGGCTTGACAACCGAAGTGGTTGCCACAGATGCCTTCGTGAATTTCCCAGAGCACATACTCACCCTCCTCTGGTGGAGGCATCGGAGGTAAGGCAAGTTGAAGGATCTCCTATACAATTTACCCTCCAGTAGCGTGTAGTGTGCTACTTGACATCAGAGTCTTCTGGCTTCGTTCCTGTCATCGGGTAGCCTCCCCGTCAGTAGGTGGTTGATGATGGGGTCCATCCAGGATGGTTGACCTCTACGAGGAGGATTTGGGTGTCCTCTATGGAGGGCCGAGGTAACCTTTCCACGCGTACTATGCAGTTGAGGGCTGCGTCCGAGGTGCTCGCCAGTTTGGAGAGGGTGCCGGCTCGGGTGTTCTCGGCTCGCGAAACTTGCTGCAAGGAGAAATGTCGGAAGTGGTGAGCTAACTCTTGAACCTTGGCAAGGTACTTAGCCATGCTCTGTTCTCTAGCCTTGTACTCACTGTTGACTTGATTCACCACCAACTATGAGTCGTTGAAGACTTCGATGTGCTCAAAGTCGAGGTCTCTAGCGAGTTATAACCCTGCCAAGAGGGCTTCGTACTCGGCTTGATTGTGGGATGCAGGGAATTTGAATTTCAGCGCATACTCTATGACGACACCGTTGGGGGTGAGGAGAATGAGGCCTGCTTCACTCCCTTTGGCATTGGATGAACCATCGACAAAAAGTCTCCACGTAGGGGGGGGGGGGGCTCGATCGGGCGTGTTTCTTCTGATTCGCCTCCATGAGGTCGGCCGAGGGGCCTATTGAAGGTGCATTCTGCTATGAACTCCGAGAGTTTGATCACCCATTTAATCATGCATCTCGAAGTCTTTGGCTTGTCGAAGATGGCCTTGAGGGGCTGGTTCGTTAGGACCACGATGGTATGGGCTTGGAAATATGACCTGAGCTTTCTAGTCGAGGTGACAAGGGTGTAGGCTAGCTTTTCCACTTCAGGGTACCTGGTTTCAGTGTCGCAGAGGACCTTACTGGCATAGTATATAGGTCTCTGGACTCCATCATCTTTTACCAAAACTGAGCTAACGGCCTCGTCCCCAACTGACAAGTACAGATATAGAGTTTCCCCTTATGTCGATCAAGCAAGGAGCGGGGGTGAGAAGAGGTATAGCTTGAGCTCGTCGAAGGCATGCTGGTACTCCTCTATCCACTGAAATTTTTTCAGCTTCTAAATGGAGTAGAAGAAAGGAAGGCAGCGGCCTGCCAACTTTGACATGAAATGGTTGAGAGTGGCAAACCTGTCGGTGAGTCTCTGGGTCTCCTTCCTTGACCGAGGGGGTGCCATGTCTTGTATGGCCTGTACCTTGTCCGAGTTGGCTTCAATGCCTCTTTGAGTGATGATGAAGCCTAAGAATTTTCCTGAGATAACTCCGAAGGCACACTTTCTTGGGTTGAGCTTCATGTTGAACTTGCGCAAAGTATCAAAGGTTTCGGCTAAGTCCGAGGTGTGTGCTTCGGCCTTTAGGCTATTCACCACCATGTCATCCATATAGGCTTTGATGTTCCTCCCTATCTGATTCTTGAAAACCTTGTTGACAAGGCATTGGTATGTGGCCCCTACATTCTTAAGGCCGAACGGCATCACCTTGTAGCAGTACGTATCATGCTCAGTGATGAACAAGATCTTCTGTTCGTCGTCGGGGTGCATCTGGATTTGGTTGTACCTGGAGAAGGCATCCATGAAGCTGAGTAGTTCATACCCTGCAATGGCGTCGACAAGGTGGTCTATGCTCGGTAAAGGAAAACTATCCTTCGGGTAGGCTCGGTTGAGGTCTATGAAGTTAATATAGATCTGCCATTTCCTGTTAGTCTTCTTTACCAAAACCACGCTAGACAACCAGTTAGGGTAATGTACCTCATGGGTGAAACTAGCGTTGAGGGGTCCATGCTCAGCTTGTGAGTAATGACTAAGGGGTCAATCCTAGGCATGTTAGCGGTGGACCAAGCAAAGACGTCGGTGTTAGTTCTCAGGAAACTTACCAGTTCGAATAGGCGTTCAGGGGGAAGGTTGGACCTGATGCAGATGGCTCGATCAACGAGTTGTTGCCCTGGCTAAGGGCTGGTGGCTCAACATGTTCGTGTCATCCCTGACCCTTTGACAACCTACCTGGGTGGTAGCCTTGAGAGGGACCTCTTGCTCGGGGGCAAACTTCTTCCATATGTTGAATAAGGCAGTCCAAGCGATCGAGGACAGCCTGAAACTGTTCATAGGTGACCAAGTTCTGGTTATTCCTGGTTATCCGCACCATAGCTTTCGAGCTTAGGAGGGTTCGAGGTAAAAGTATATTATTTATCCTAAAAAGGGGGGTCGTCTTAGCAATGGTTCCCACAGACGGTGCTAATTGTTGAAGTTCGGATTGGCTGAGGACCAGGAGGTAATTTCGCTCTCGAGCTTCGAATGTCCTAAGGTGTGAAGCAGAAGCTGAGGACTGTGTTCGAGGTGGTAGATCTCTTTAGGCACCGAAGGAGCCGAGGACTAGCATCGAATGCTACATGTGAGGGGTCCAAAGGGGGTCTTGCAAGGATAGAAGTGTTAGAGGCCTTGGGAGGATACCCGAGGTGAGGAATCCAATGATCAAGTTAGTATGAGCATAAGGAGAGTCCAAAGTCCGAAGCCAAAGGGTCCAGACGAGTACTTAAATAACACTTAGATTTTCCAGAGGCTAGTAGCATTTGGAGGTCACTCAAGCTCTGGAGGGAGTTCAAAGAGTCTAACCCCTTACCTTGTGGGGGGTGCTTCATATTTATAGCCGGATTCTCCTGGGAGTAGTTGGGCCTGGATGGTCCAGATTCGAACCGTACGAGGCCCTGGCGAGATAATCTGCCAGAGCCATGTGGTGCCATTGGGTTGGGTTTGTCTGGTCTACGCCTGAGCCTCGAGTGTTCTTATTGTACGCTAAGGCTGGCACCCTCTGGTTGGACACGCGTCAGCCCTCACTGGTTAGCCAAATGCGCCTACATCAGTAATATACTAGTATGAGGTTGCGGTGATTTGCCCGGAAACTGTGATGGCTCTATGAAAAAATGTTGTGTTTGTGATGGTCCAACTCTGGAGTATGGGCATTTCAGTCCAGATCTCCTGTGAACAAAAGAACCATTAGTTCCAACATGCATGCATGGCGGGTCCAGTTCAGATTTGTCCCAACTAATTAATAGTCATTGGGAATATCTGTTCATGAATGATGAGATGAGAGATGTTCTAAATGTAAAGCTGCAGTCACCTGTTAAGACCAAGTTCAAAGTATCCATACGCCCTGATGTGGTAGAAGGGGTGTATCTTGTATCAGTACTTTGTATCGTAGGCTTTTTTTTTCTTTTCTTTTTATTCATATAAAATAAAAGTTTGGGGATTAACCTTGAAAAGGGTGTATCTATACCCTCTAATACAATACTATACGCCTAATACGAGATGTATCATATTGGTACTTTAAAACTTGGTTGGGACATTGTTGTGAACATTGTATTGGTAGCATATATCTATACCGGTAGGACCTAATCTTGTGGTGAGATTTGGGGATCATTTTAGAACGTTTTTCTTTTTTGGAGGAGATCCTAATTATGGTCATTTGCCCATAGTCATGGAGGTAGGGGTGGTCATGAGTTGAGTTTCTCACGAGCAAGGTTCAAAGTAATACGTATTGTTCCGGGACCTCCCTAATATGCCCCTATAGTGAGTGTATCAGGGTTCTAACCGGTTTAGGGGGTGGAGGAGCCTTAAACCGACTCCCTAAACCGATTTTGAAAAAAAAAAGAAAAACAAAAAAAGTATAAAAAACAGTATCGATATCACCCGTTACGCCCCTACCGGCATATCGGACGTATCAATACTTTGAACCTTGCTCACAAACTAGTTAAGCTCGTCTCGGCTTAGTTATAACCAAGTTTTGAGCCAAGTTTGAACTTGATATATAGGCTCGTTTGCTAATCCAGCCAAGCTCGAGCCCAGTGAAGCTCGACTTGTGAGCCTAGTGTGTATATATATATATATATATATATATATATATATATATATATAATATATATATATATATTTTTATTTTTATGTATGGTAATAAATAATTTTTATAACTCTTATTTTTTGTATATAAAATAAAAACAATTTTTGGACATATATATATTTATGTATAATAATAGATAACTTTTATAATTCTTAAATTTTTGTATGTAAAATAAAAAAAAATTATCTTTTTAAAAAACTTATAATCAAATTCAAGTCAAAATAAACTCAAACTTCCAAGCTTTAAATTGAGCCGAACTCGAGCTCCAATTTGAACTAATACAATTTCAAAGAATCAAGCTCGAACAACCAAATATTCAATTCAAGTCGGCTCAGCTCAAATCCACCCCAACGGTGAGATGATGATGATTAGTGGTCTCTGATGGATTGATGCAAAACTTGAATTTGGTTCGGAAATATTCTGCAAGCTAGCATAGCTTTGATTTCAAAATTTGAAAATTCTTTATTGCTAGACTTGATTTGGGAAACCAAAAAAGCAACAGAAAAAAGTTTGTAACTGTTTTTACTGCCAAAATAATGAAAAGGTGAAAACGCATTCATTATGTGGGGCCTGTTTATCAAGTTTCAATTCCTTTTCTTTAAACGTGTTTGGTAGAAGTATATGTCGATTAAACCTTTAATGTATTAATTTTTATTAAGAAGTTTTTGAAATCACAATACAACAAATTAGAAAACTATACTATTTCATTTTTGAATGTGCCACGTCAGAGGGGGTGTTTCTTCAATGCTCCCCCAGTGTCAATTTGATGATTTACAGCAATCAGTCCTTTCCACCAAAATCTAGAGTACATTTTTGTTTTGTTTTTCTTTGGTTCTTTCTGCATAAACAAACAAGCATATTCCAAACTTGATTTTTGCCCATTTACGCAAAACATGCTGAAGGGACAATTTTGTATTAATGCGTTGGCAGATACCAGCAGTTTTTTTTTTCTTTTATTTTTAAGCCCCAAAAGTGATTTCATTAATTAAATGCTCAGATTACAAATCACAAAGTACAATCAGCAAGAAGTAACATCATAGAGCAGATTAACTTACTAAATCTATAGAAACAATTAGATAAACCTATGCAAACAACACAAAAGGCATGAGATGCTAAAAATGGACCAACTACTACCTTTCAAATAACAATTCAACCTAAAAGCTTAAATTGTTAGGTGAGGCCACTGAATAAGTTTTTATTCTCAGTAAGCATGATCTAACCTATATCTTATGCTGAAATTTAATTAATTATAATGGGGGCAATGAAGATCGAACACTAGACCATTTGATCAAATAGGTTTTGATATCATCTCAAGGAATTGTTCAACCTAAGAGTTTAAACTGTTAGATAAGGTCACTGAATAGATTTTTATTTTCTAACACCTCCAACAGGAATTGATTTCAGCAAGCGATAAAATACATGATTCAACTATTAATTTCTGGTTTGATAGAAAATAGGAGAGAAGCATAAAGTTAAGCAATGCTATTAAAGATTTTCACAAAATGCCAAACACAACCTTCAACTCATTTCTTTGTAGTGATGTAAGTTGAATATCTGATTTTGAAGAATTAATATATATTAAATGGGGAAGTGCCCTCAGAATTCAGGTTGAGCTGTTTTGAATTTTCACCGAACACTCAAACAAGCCCGCCCAAGTTATGACCCCGGCCTATTTCTTTTTTTTTTTTTTTCAGAAATAAACACATTGAAGTTTTAGTTATCGTGGAAAACATTCTCTTTTTCTTGCATAATTTAAGAAAACTTGAAAACATTGCCTTGCCCAAGAAAAGGCAAAGACAAATGAAAAATGAAAACTAGCAATCCTAGCAAAACTGTGCCAAGTTTAGACTGCATTTTGCATTTTTTATAATTTTAAGGATTCATCTCTGTTTTTGCAATTAAAATGTTCCTATGAACACTGAATTTTTTAACAGTAAAAGGAAATAATTAAGTCTTTAAAATAAGGAATGCCAAATGTAGCCTTAATAGGTTAAAGCATGTCTTAGCTTGTTGTCAGCTCAGATTTCCACATTAAGAACATCTTAATTAATTTGGATAAAAATTGGCTCACAAACGAGGGTGATTTCAGAATTTTATTAGTTAACACGAACATGGAGTGCATGTGTAGATGAAAAAGCTGGAGCTGTAACAGAAGCCTACTAACCATGTAAGCATTTCAGTCGGACATCAAATATATATATATATAGTTTGTTTTTTAAAAGAAAGCAAAAAAGCCTTATCAATGATCAAAAAAGAAAAGGGGCGTGAAACCTAACCCTGAAAACTATACAATGAGCAAAATGCTCTACACACAAGCAAATTTCCCTAGGTTTTTAAAACTGAGTCGGACAATGAGTCGGCCAGGGGTCAGGTTCCTGGGTCAAACAATCCAATAGTTTGAAACGGACAATCCTTTCTAACAAAAAATAAAAAATAGCCATTATTGGACGGTTTGACCACCCGTGTCAGCGGTTTGCTAACCAAATCAATAGTTTTTGGCCAAATAATGGTTCTAGGGTAAAATGGACCGATTCCCAGTTTTTCAGATCTGACCGTCTGGTCCGATCTGGTTTTGAAAACCATGAGATTTCCAAAAACAGATTAAAACAATTATTTAAGAAGAATATTGGGGATGATAACCTTTGTTTGTTTTTAATGATCTTCAAATTGATTGAAATGTCTCTTGGACTTTCTTAGATTTGATTTAAAAAAAAAATCTTCTTTTTCTTGTTTTCCACTGTCACCCATTCTTGATTTGTATTGTTTTCTTTGAATGTATCACCTTTAACTGGATTCTCACCATTGTGATTAATATTACTCACAGTTTTTAAGTAAACTAGAGATAAAAGGTAAATGCTGACTGATAGAAGACACCCTTAGTATATCTTTCAATGAAAGAGAGAGAATAGAAGATTTAATACTAGAATGCCTGTGAGATATAGTCAAATTTGATCCACCATTTATAGTAATTTGATAATCAGCATCTTGGTAATCAGAGTGCTTGTAGGTGATTTAGATCACTGGTGAGGTAATTAATTGCACCAAAGTCTGGGGTCCAATTTAGCATCATCATACTTGAAGGAAGAGGAGTTGGCCGAGTAGGCTTGCTTTTGAGCTTTCGAGAACTCAATTGCAGCTTTCAACTTGTAGCAATATTCGATAGCCTGGCTTCTATTATTGCATATGTTAGAGAAAAAAACCTATTCAAGGATTTGACTTAGCAGCTTAAGCTTTTAAGTTTGAATGGTTTTTTGAGATGGTACTAGAGTTGTTTTGACTAAGTGGTCTAATATTGGATTCTCATCATCCCATTATAATGTAATTAATTAAGTTTCAGTGTAAGGTATGAGTGGGAAGCCCAATGTGTCTTCGTGTGAGGGTAATGACATTAACAGAAAATGATTCATACTCAAATTTCAATCCTTTTAGAGTGTGCTGAATAAGTTGACAGTCTGTAAGGGGCTCACTTTAGGCAATCAGACGATCAGCAAAAAGATTTGATTTCATGAAGGTACCAAGCACATAAATCACCTTTACAAAGAGCACCAAGATCATCACTGATGTCAACTGCTGGATTTTTTAATTTGGATGCATATACTTTTCAAGATGCTTCCAAACCTTCTGGCTTGTGGTAGATCCAACCACATAGGCTATAAGGCCCTGTTTGTTTACCGGTAAATAAGAGGGGAAAGTTGGTCCATGGATGCTGGAAAGTTCATTTACTGGTAAATTGTTGGAAGTTTTAAGAACTACGCGTCACAATAAAGAGAGCATCATTTATTTGAGTAAAATTTTATAAAACATGATGGGACAACTAATTTGCTCTTTTTAAATTAGTTTTTTATGGATAAAAATGTCATTATATTACTTATTTAGGAATCAAAAGAACATGAATAAGTGTTACCCAAAAAATATTTATCCAAGTACACTTACCTGTGGGAGATTCAGATAAAGTAATAAGAAGGTAGCTTATTAATTAATAATAGGTGATGGGACTGCACTGTAAGTGGCATTGAAGCACTAGGAGTCTATGAAGTGGCATTGGCTGATTTGTTCGATCCATTCAGAGATAACATGGTTGTTGAGGAAGAGACATGTGAGTAGAGAGGCTATGATACCACACAATTTGAGAAATGAATGAATGTTGTCATTACCATTGTTTCTTTTGTTGATCTACTAATATAATTGTATAAGATGCATGAGAGTTGTTACAAGTTGTTGATATGGTGCAACAAATGAGAGAGAGAGAGAGAAAGAGAGAGAGAGAGAGAGAGAGAGAGAGTCTTATCTCTTGGATGATTACACATCTGTGGAACAAAACCTCTTAATCAATTTAGGGGATGTTTGCCAATGTGTAGAAAATAAAAGAAACAGAAAGTTGAGGGAAAGTTCTTAAAGATTGAATTGAGGAATATTCTGCATTTTCCTTAAACTTTCTGTTTCTATATATTGTCTATGAAACCAAACACATCTCTAAGTCTTTGCGGTTACCACTGCCAAGCCTGTTTTTGTCGGCTTTCAATTTGCATAATATGATCATATGCTATGATAATTTATATAGAAATGCATCTTAATTGAACATAGAATATTGAGAAAGACTGCGGTACCTTTCTTCTTCACATATCACATATTATAATATTTTAATATAAGAGATTGATTATTGTTTCAAAGCAAATACAATGTCTTAAAGACACGAAAAAGAAACAAGAAGACAGGGAAATTGAGGAAATTATCAACATGAAAAAAAAAAATGAAATAATTGCTAGTAGAAAGTATGAATTCCACCCTTTCCTTTCAAATAGAATAAGGCCTCATCAATGTAATCAAGGAGACATATATGGAGGAAGAAATCATAGGTAAGTTGAGTGATCATTAATTAGAGAATTTGATGAGTAGAAGTTGTTTAGATAGTTCACCACTTATTCACTCTAGTTATATGTAGGTGGAGTACTAAGATGGAAAGGAAGGGAGGATGCATGACCTTGTCCCTCTAATAGTGTGGTTGTTGTTTGAGGAGAAGACTTAGGGTATAAAGTTATAGGTAAGTTGGTCTCTCTGGTGTTTGATGAGCACTCGTTAATATTCCACTGGTTATTTGATGCATAATTCAAGTAGTATTCAGTCTGTTTATTGTATGAAGTAGGTAGACTAAGATGGAAGGGATAGGATGTAAGACCTTGTCTCCCTGATGTTGTAGTTGTTGTTTGAGGAGAACACATAGTGTATGAAGTCATAGGTAGGTTGGTCATTAAGCTGTTTGATGATGAGCTGAAGTTCAAATAATTTGATAGATAGCTCAAGTATTCACTACTCCGATTGCATGAAGTGGGTGACCGACCAAGATGGAAGGGAAGGGGTGGACGAGCTTGTCTCTAAAATGTGGCTATATGTAAGTTGGTCATCAAACTGTGTGATGAGTAGTTATTGTTGATCAAATGGTTCAATGGAAAACTAATTAACAGTTTACTTCTCTGATTGTTCGCAGTAGTAGATGGGCCAAGATGGGAGGGAAGGGATGTAAGTAGACCTCGTCTATCTTCTAATGCGGCTGTTGATTGAATTTCTTATTGGTGAGTTGTTCAAATGGTTTGGTGCATAGTTCAAGCCTTCAAATATTATTCTTTGGTTGCTTAAAGTAGGTGATTTCTCCACTGCAGTTGATGAGTCGATTGCAGTACTACTATTAGAGAAAGTTGATGATCCTACTTATCAACACTTGGTCTCCGCCTCTTCCTCTTCTTGGGCATTTGCAGGCGCAAGAAGTACTTTTGTGCATGACTTGCGATTTGGGAAGGAGTCCTAGTCCGGACGCAGTTCCTAGAGATGTTCTTCCAGTCACCTCTCCCGTATATCTCCAAACCCAAAACAAACATCCTGATGAATAATGAAAAAAAAAAAACAAAAACAGAAAAAAGATCTTATGGATATTGAACTAGAGAATAACAAATGTATAAATTGTTTATGCCATTTGTCCAAGTAAAGATGCATGAAAGGAGAAAGCTCTTATCACTTGATGAAAATAATAAAAGGAGCTTTCCATGCACACGTATAGACATGCATACAGACACACACAAACATATATATATATATATATAGAGAGAGAGAGAGAGAGAGAGAGAGAGAGAGAGCACAAATTTATTGAAGGGAATGATAATTAAACAATATTATATGATAACAGGAAAAACTTAGATAGAAAGAACTAGTAGCTGCAGAAATCACCCGGCACCCTAGAAGCGATATTTTTGAATATGTCAGGAGAATCAAGGTTGAACTCAACAAGTGCATTCTCAAAAAGCTTGTTTTCATTCCAAGTCCACCTAGTAACTTGGTTTGATTGAGATGATGATGAGATAGATGAAATACAGAACTCAGAAAGAAATGAATCCAAAAGAGAAGATTGAACAGGATCTGAGTCCTGCATTTTGTACATTTAATGGATGCTAAGGAAAATAAATGAGAACAAATCCAGGGAGATTGAAAAACTAAGAGAGAGAGAGAGAGAGGCAATTCTCTTATCTTTCAATGGAAAATACCAAGGAGAAGCCTTTCTTGTTTAGGATCCTATGTTGTCTTTGTCGAGGAAGGTAGATGTATATATTTATATTTTCAGAATTATTCAAATTAAAGAAACCTGCCCCTAAAAGGAATATTTGACATGACATTTCTTCTTTTGAGAAAAGGTAACAGATTCATTAAGCCAGATGAGAGTTTCTTTTTGGTTGACATATATTTTTCTATTTCAGATTGTAGTATCTAGGCTTAAAATGACAAAAGTAACCTTTATTTTTGGTTATTTTCATTAAGATTTAATTTTTTACTATTTTGAACATAACTTTAACGAATTGGTTAGAATTAAAAAGCTACTAGCTAGTTCTAACTGCTAAGAGCTAAGCATTTTAGTATATACAGTGGGCTCTCTAATAACTCATGGCACAAAGAAATTTTATTAGTTATTCAGAATTAATTAATTATAGGTATGAGAATTTTTGTTTTATACCATTTTATTTACTCACTACATTTTCTTAATTAAAAGTGTATTTTGTAGTGTAGTAAGCCAACCTAGGTGTTGGGATCTGCTATATATATATACACATTTACGTATGCATGTATATATATACATGTATACATACAAATTGTGAAACTAAGTCGCTCTCAAGAAATTTTATTAGATTTTAGGAGTTATTAATTTATAAATGTTCAAAAAATAAAATATAAATTATACGGCCCTACTGCATGTTTTTTTTTTTTCATGAACAAATTTTGTTAAAGATAATTTGATTATTGTAAAGAACTTAATGTATGATTATACATTTTATCATGGAATGAGCCTAACAATAAAGGGACAATATTGACCCAACAGATAATCCTATTAGTTTGAGAGCAGAGGAAATATGCCACAATGTCACAATTAGCATTTAAAGATGGGAACACTCACTATCTACTTTTGAGGAGAAATGAAATTCATGGGGCATGATTAGCTTGAGATTGTAAGCTAAGAGAGATATGTAATATGATGGCATTAACATTTTCATAACAGTAGTCAAGATCATTTGATTAACAATATAATGAAGAAATGAAATTCATGGGGCATGATTAGCTTGAGATTGTAAGCTAAGAGAGATATGTAATATGATTGACTACTGTTATAATTAGGAACTGGAAAAGAAGTTAATCTATTTTTCATCTATAGGTATGTGAAGAAACCACAAGCTAAGATGGTGCATTTATCACCAATCCCTGGTTATGAATTTAAGAAAAAGAAAAGAAAACGAAGACATTTTGTATTGTTTACTTGGTCTTTTTTGGTAATGCACATTAAAAGCAGGAAATATATATAAACTCAAATCAATAATTAGTTAGGAGAAATTGGAAAATTTTGTGGACAGACTGTGGAAAGAAGAAACTAATGTGGAACACTTATAACAAATTCAGTCATTGCCATCTAGAAGAAGTAATAAATAGCAAGCCTCCTTTGGGTGAAATTCATGTACCAAGAATTGATCCCAATCTTTGTAATAATGGGCCCTACTTATTGCTAATATCAGCACCAACCCTGACTTAATGAACTGAGTATTGATAGGGTACTCCTCGGGTGGGAAACCTAAGTTCACCTCTCAATTTACCCGATTCTCATTCTCATTTGTTTTGATGCAAATGGTTAAGGGAACAAAGTTTTCATCCCGTAAGGGGAAAGATACAACTCAGTGGGTGTTCTTTTTTGGGATTTTGAGAGGGGGGAAAATTGGTCAATGGGATTTTGGTTTCCATTAACTAAGAATACCATGTTCTTTTTTCATATTTATGTGGGGACCAGGGAATGTTTATTTTCCTGGGTATTACTTATCCGGGTAAATAACTTTTCCACCTAGGGGATGGTTGTCAGCACTTGAATGGGACAAAAATGTCCCTTTTAATAATTGAATTTTATGGATGAAATGGTCATTATTTTGTTTACCTAGGAAATAAAAGAACATGGGTAAATGCACTTACCCATGTAAATATTTCCCAGGAAAAACTTATCCAGATAAATGCAATTATCTGGATAAATAACTTACCAAAAAGCAAACGGAGCTCAAATGTTTCTTGGTCAAAGCCTTTCCAATATTATGGGTTGTTTTTTTTTTTTCCAATTTTAAAACATCTAGGATGGTTTCTTTTCTGTTGAGAAAATGAAAAGACCCTTAGGCTGTGTTTAGTATGAATATGAAATGAGAGGGAAAATTCATTAAGGACTTTTCCTCAACTTCCTCTTTATTATTATTTTTTTTCTTATTTTTTATCAAACCATACATAACCTTAAGAAACTGCCCCATAATCCAGTGCATATCTGCTAGTTACCTATTAGTGGTTTCCTGGATCCCCAATATATGGGAATGCATATTCCAGCCAGCATGGATCTTCCTAATAGATAGCCAAGTAACCAGCAAATTATGAGTCCGGATGGCCTACAAACAAAACTGTGCACACTGGGTTACTGGACCTATCAAGAGTAAACATGCCAATGTTTTATATGCATAAGGTGTGGGTTCTGTTTGTATATAGGGGTGTCAATTGGACTGGATTTGGTCCATTCCAATCCAGTCTACTGTGAGTCCATTACAAATGGATCAGGTCCAATCCAATCCAATGAATGTTTTGGACTAATTTGAACCGGTCCAATTCAATGTCTGAACTGTTCAATCTGTTCAAATTCATTTTGATTTAGATTGGTTTTAACCCAAACCCATATCATTGACACATGATTCTTATCTTATATCAATGGATCAGATATTGGCTTAATCCCACCCAATCCAATATAAATTTGTTACGGACGGACCAGGTCCAATTCAATCTAATAAATATTTTGGACCGGATTGATCCAATCCATTATGTCTTCTTTGGGACTAAAGAGAAAGTGAATGGTTTCCTGCATGAACCAATATGATCCCATTTCTGTATGCAGAAATGGGTGGTTTTGGGTTTGGAAGGTCACTGCAGGGCTTATCCTCCAATGGACATTTTTCTGCTTTTTGTATTAGTATATATTGTCAAAATTGAATGGGATGCCAAATGGGAAGGCCCAGCAATTAGGCTTAACTGCTCAAGATTGACAAACTATTCAAAAACTGGGAACATGGGATTGCCAACAGTTTATTTTTTGATTTGCTGCTGGTTCTATCGTATGAGGTAATTCAATTTTTTTTTTAAAAGACTGAAAATGTGATTCATAAAATTAAAATTTGAGCAGGGTGAATTCTATGATACGGTTGTAAGATTAGGTATGTTGGGCAGTTGAGAAATAGTATATTCAAGAAATGAAAATGGGAATACTTACATAAATGGTTAAACAAGGAAAGATAGGGTCATAAATAAAGTGATAAAATGAGGGAAAGTAGATTGAGATGATTTAGTCATGTGCATAAAAGACCATCTACAGAAAAACAATCTTTTATAATTTGAAAGGGGTAGAAGAGATAAAGGGGATACTGAAAAGGATTTGGGTGAAATTAATAAGAAATGATTTAAGTGCCATAGACTAAGATGATTTAGTCACATGCATAAAAAGACTATGTACAGCTCCAATTAAGAAAAGCAATCCTTTATAATTTGAAAGGGGTAGAAGAGATAAAGGGGATACTAAAAAGGACTTAGGTGAAATTAATAAGAAATGATTTAAGTGCCAATAGATTGAGATGATTTAATCACATGCATAAAAGACAATGTACAGTTCCCGGTAAGAAAAACAATCCTTTATAATCTGAAAGGGGTAGAAGAGATGAAGGGGGTACTAAAAAGGACTTGAATGGAACTAATAAGAAATGATTTAAGCGCCTATAATTTAATGATGGATAGCTGACCCATATCATTGGAACAAGTTTTAGATGATGATTTATTTGAATCAAAGAAATAAGATGAGTTTTGATAGGCATCAAATCATAGCCAGTTCAGTATACGTCTTCCGTCAGTAACTTAAGCATTACAAAAATTACGACCTTTAAAGGGCAGTCAAAACCGCCTCTAAAGATAGGAAATAAGTTATAGAATAAAAAAACTGAACCTATTCAGTCGTTAAATCAATTACCCATGGCCAAAAAATCCTATATTTGTTGTCAATTTCTACTTTTCCCTGCAATATCTTAGGAATTTCTACACTTTTAAAAGCCCTAACAATCTGTACTTCAATGGTTGAACAGGAAATTGAATTTGAAGTCAATAGGAGGCGACAAAGTGGCAACCTTTGTCCTCATACTTTATTCCCGTTGAGTCTGGATTATATTTGGTTAAAAGATTCGTGGGAGGTGATGTTACTCCTGTATGATACATGAAACTTTGTGATACATTTAACATTCGATCCGATTATTTCAGATCTAATACGACATTCAATCCAATTATCTCAGATTTGAATGGTGTGTTTACAAAATCGATATGATTTAGATTTGGCTCCATGCAATCCGATTAAAACCCAAATTTGATTATATTAATTATCATATTTATTCATTTTAATATATAAATTTTATATAAATATTTTTAAAATTATAAAAAATATATTTTGTATACTATATTATATATGAATATATATATATATATATATATATATATATATATATATATATATATATATAGTAAATTTAGTATGCTATATATACATTAACTTATTATACATAAAATTTGAAAAGTAATTAATTTTTTAATCATTTTTGTATTTAAAAAATTAAAACAGTCTGGATCAAAACCAAATCTAATACAAATCCGTTATGATTTGAATTTGAACCCTACGCCTTCAAATCCGATTAGATTTCAGATTCATATGCAAGTTTTCAGTAATCAGACCATATTTGAATTTTATTGAATCCAATCTGAATCTGACCCGTTTACAGCTCTAGGTGCTATCCCACCTTTTACCTTTGTTTAACCCCTGTTCATGGATACCAAAATAAAAGATGAAAAATGAAAAGAAATGTAACAAAATTGGTAAGCCGTAACATAAGCACGTCATATACATTGTTTATTTTCCATTTGTAGAGAGATATTACAGCTTAGCTTACAACGTTGGCCGCATGCAAACCTGCCAAAGGAAATCCTAGACTGCTTTATATCATCAGTCACATTCACATATACAGATGGAGGAAAAGTGCAGCGAAAAGAGCAGAGTACTTGGTCTTCTGTTCATTCTACAATCAGCAAGTTGTTTTGCAGCATACCCTCACCTACGGTAGGGAATTCTGGTGATAGCTGCCATTCTCCATCCACCAAAAACTTGATCTCGTATCTTCGTGCCATTAAGAAAAGACAAGTTAAAATGCAGAAAATCCCATAAAGAACGAGGGTGGCTTTCTACTTTATTAGACTCTTACCTTCCAGGCCTTAGCATCAGGGTTGTTGAGAATCTGGTGAAAGAACCCGTGTATTCTGGTGATAGGTGTTCCCCTTGACTCCAGCCACCGAAGGAGCCCATTACTTGCACGCTCTGATTCTCAAAAACAGTCAAGCTTTCACATCATAATCAAAACAGGATTATCCCTGAAAAGTTCAGTTAGAACTGCCAAAGCATTGCCTAACTTTAATGATTATATTTTCTGAGGCTGCATTTCGTTCGGACTTCCGGGAAGATTTTGGAGGGATGGGAATCTGGGATGATATGAGAAAGGGATAATGGGTGGATATTTTTCACAATCTATTGTTCGGTTGCAAAAGGGAGAATAGTGGGAAAATCACCCCAATAACAATTATTAATTAACTAGTTAATTAATAACATTTTTTATTATTAATTATTACTTATCTTATTAATATTTATTATGAATTAATTAATAATTTTTATTTTGTATAATTAATTAAATTTTTATGAAATTTCTTAAACTACCTTTATAGTTTAACTAATTTACTAAGTGTGTACCCTTACTGTTTCTGACAAGTGATTAAGTGCACCCTTAGCCGTTAAACATGGACAAAAAAGGTCAAATGCCCGTTTTACCCCTATGTGAAGTTACATTTTTGTCCCTGATTTTAACTTAACTCAATATCCCTACCCCTCTCAGACACTCGCCCCATCTGTCGAAAGAGAAGAGAGAGCCAAGGAGGAGCGCCATCCATCGACGTTGCCATCGCCACCGACGACAATCACTGCAAATACCAAACGGCGAAGGTCAGACAAAGGTTAGTGAGTTCTTTTTGTTTTCTTAACACCCTTTTTTGTTTGTTTAGCGTTAATAAACCCTAAACAAAACGCAAGGGTTTTTTACTAAAGGAATCTAGTGTTTGACCAGAACATAGTGTTCTTTGTCAATTTCGCAGGGTTATTTTTTCGCTTTCGCAGTGAGTTCTAAGGAAACGTTGATAGAGGAAGAAGTTGTTCTAAATAACTGTAGTGCTTCTTAATTCTTAAATCGACGTGCCACCGTGGATGGTAGCGCATGCCAGGGGTGGTGGAGGGTGAGACGCAAGGTGTTCCCATCCCGTCGGTCGAGGTTAGATTGCCTTCTTGCTCCGACGGTGGCGATGGCCTTTCTTCAAACGAAAACAGAGGGGCGGCAGTGAACTAGCGACACCCCTCCGACACGCCAGGGGTGGAGGGTGCAACACGAGGTGCTCCCGTCCCATCAGTCGAGGTTAGATTGCCTTCTCAATCCAACGACGACGATGACCCCTCTTCGAAAGAAAACAAAGGGGTGGCGGTGAATTAGTGGCACTCCTCCGGCACGCCAGGGGGTGGAGGGTGCGATGCAAGGTGCTCCCGTCCCGTCGGTCGAGGTTAGATTGCCTTCTCACTCTGGCAGCGGTGATAACCCCTCTTCGAACGAAAACAGAGGGGCGGCGGTGAACCAGTGGCACTCCTCCCGCCATTCTCTCCCATTTCTCTCTCTGTCCATTCCCCTTTTTACTATTACAGTACCTTTCATCGTCGACCTCTGCTCGAACTAGAAGCGGCGACAGCAATTTTCTCTCTGATCTCTTTCTCTCACACTTTCTCTTCTTTTTTTTCTTCTCCTTCTCTCCCCTGCGTCCTCTCTCTCTCATTTTACTATTTCATCATTGTTGTCGCCACTGCGCAACTCATTACAGCGACGGATCTGAACATGACAGATAACCAAGGACTAACACTAATAGAGCCAAAATGAACATTCAAATGTTAAAACAAAAGGAAAGTCGATCAATATGTTGTGGATCTGATGAACACCAAGCTAGTAACGAAAGTATACAATGAGAGAAAGAGAGAGAAGGGGAGAGAGACCATAGGTGGAGGGGGAGGTTTGATAATAGAGAGAGAGAGAGAGAGACCGAAGAGAGATAGAGGCGGAGGGGGAGGTCCGAGAATGGAGAGAGAGAGAGACCGAAGAGAGACAGAGGTGGAGGGGGAGGTCTTAGAATGGAGAGAGAGTGGGGGCTTAGGGGACTAGGGTAATATTGGGTTTTAATAAAAAATTATAGGTCACATGAGTTCACATGTGCATAGATGTGACGGAGCATTAACTACGATAGGGGTAGAGTTAGTCAATTGTTAGAAATAGTAAGAGTAGCATTAGTCAATTTTCAAACATTAAGGGTACACTTAATCAATTAGCTAAACCACAAGGGTAGTTTAAGAAATTTACCATTTATTTATTAATTAAATTAAGAATAAATTAATTAATAATATCTTTATTATTTAGTACTTTATTATTAACTATTAGTTAGATATTAATTATAAATTCATTAATATTAATAACTAGTTAATTAATTATTAAAATTAACTAATATTTTAATTTTTATACTTTATTATTAACTATTAGTTAGATATTAATTATAAATTCATTAATATTAATAACTAGTTAATTAATTATTAAAATTAACTAATATTTTAATTTTTATTAGTTTAAATTTTACTAATATTTTTTATTAATATATATGACTTAATTGATGATTTCAGCAATTTATTATTAATTATTAATTAGTAAATTATTTGCAATTGATTAATATTTTTATTAATTATTTCATTTAATTAATTTATTTATCAGTTAATTTTAATTAGATTATTTTATTAAATAATTAATAATTTATTAATGGGTCTAGCCTAATTAATTGAAAAAATAAATAAGTTTTTATAGATTCCTCCACCTCATAAATTTTTATAAATGTATACTTTATACAACTACAACTCGGAACAATGACAAGTGGAGGAATCTATCACAATACAAAGGGGATATTGTAGCATAAGTGGGGTTTGGGACAATACATTTAGATTCCCAATGATTAAAAGTGATGCATTGGTTGAAATCCTTGGAAGGCTTCTCAAATGGTACACTAAGAAATTGGATGGAAGCTAAGAAGTGACAAGCTCTTCTATTTGCAAGACTCATCAATTACCAATGGTTTCCACCGGGTAGAGGGTTCATTAAACTAAAATTTGATGGTAGCAGTTTGGAAAATCCAGAACCATCAGGTATTGGAGGTGTATTTAGAGATGAGGAGGATAAAACCATGATTTTATATCCAGGACCAGTTGGGGAAGGAGATTTTCTGAAAACAGAAGTGATGGCAGTGTTTTAAGGCATACAAAGGGCAAGGACAATTCATTAGTAAACTCTTTGCTGATGGAGATTCAAAACTAGTAACCAACTGGCTACAAGACGATGGGAGGATGATGTGGATATATAATAATGAAAGGAAAAAAAAAAAAAAGGTGATTAACTAGAGACATGGAAGTAAGTCACGCTTGGGTTAAAAAGAACGCTCACTCTACTGATGTCTTAGATAAACAAGGGGTGGGAAGAGCCTTTGTTTTGCGCAAAGCTGCAAGGGAGAATGGGTAATTTAGGGAAAGAGAAGAGGTTTCATCTCTCACAGTCTTTGTTCTGTACTTAGTGTACTTACTCCTATTTGCTCTTATTAATAAAAAGTTATTGCTGTTATTGATAAAAAAATGGGTCATGGGTCTAAATATTAACTCTTAAAAATACTATGAACTGTTTTTCTGTTAAACAAGTTTCCCCCCCTTTCCCACTTGTTTCCCACCAAAATGGTGAGATTCCACATCCCAAGAATTGAGATCTGTAGTCCAGCTTTTCCCATCCCATCTCATGACATTGTACAAACCAAACATGGAAAGGGAAGATATTCTAGAATATTCCATTTTTTCCCTTCCCATCCCACAAACGAAATGGAGCTTTAAAGACTTGATGAAATTCATTAATAGGGGCTTTCATAGTTCACCTTAGTTTGTCCTTGGCTTGTATAGTATTATAATCCAAGTCTAGCCTTGCAAAATTCAGGTTCTGGTTGGAATAGGCAAGTACTGTGTCATTATTGTTTGAGCACCAAATGCCTAGAATTATGGGTATTGTGCAGTTTAAGGGGAGGAGCTTGGATTGATACTGACCTGATCCACTCTACAAGGGTAATGCCCCAAAGGCTCATTTCATTTTTATTTTCTAAATCTCTTTGTGAGTAAACAAGAAGGTAGTTGGTGATTTTATCTGTGGATGGAGTTTAAAGATAGTAATTAATTACCTCTGCCATACCAACCCAGAATAAGGACACCTCCTTTGCTTGAATAGCATCGACATCCTTGATCTGCTCTTTCAGTTTCTCGTGTAAAGCTCAACGAAAGAAAGGAGGCAACAAATTTTTATTGTCAAAAATTTCACAAAAATGCAATTTTCTTTTAAACTTTTATGTATTTGTGTATATATATATGGAAAGAGAGTATATAATAAACCTAAGTTTAGCACCTGATGGGGCTGGCCAAAACAGAGTTCACACTCCAATCAACTCAACAATGCAAAAGTTTTCAGCAATGTTATCAGACTAGGACCAGACAGAAAAACAGAGTGCTCATTGGGTCACAGTTTAATTGGTTAACCCGTTCTGACCATGAAAACCGTCAATTAACCAAGACCTGGATAGATCACCAGGTCACTGGTTCAACTGTCCAGCCTAGTCCAAGTCTGACAACACTACTGTAACAGCCTTAGGTGGGCATTATCCTTAAGTCAAATCAATTATAGCTAACTTCAGAATTGTGAACTGATTTCATAATTGTCTTAATAAGAAATAAGAAAAAATTTAAGTAAACAAATCTTTAACCCAGTGTTCATGGTGTAGTAATGATACCTTGCAATCTGGAAAGAAGGTGGGACTGAATGTATTTCCCATTAATTTTTCTTGAACCTTGCTGAATGACAGAATTAGCAACCTCTTCTGCCAATGTGACCAAAGACTGCCTAGGGAAAATCTCAAGTTAAAATCTTCATAGTCTGTATGCTCAATCTCTTTTCTTGCAGGCATATCTTTCAAAAGCAATTTCTGGTAAAACTACTTAATTCTAGCACTACAAGTCTACAATCACTAAATGTATATGGTGCTCACAAGACAACCTAGGCACAGGGTGTTTCAACATGTAACCCCATCTGTTAACCAAAATACTTCTACCCTGTCATTTGTTAGATATAAGTATTTGATGAATATTTAGAGCCTAGGGTAGTTGTAGACTTGCATCATGGAGGTAGCTAGGATGTTTTTCTTGGGGAGTTCTCTGCTTTGTCTACATATGAAAACAGCCACATTTAGAGATAGTGTTGCATGGATACAAACATAGGAATCAGAACCTGACGAGTCCAAGAGTCCAACTCAGTAAACCCCAAAAAAGTAAGATTTGTGAACACATCCCACATAAATAATATTTTAATAAGTATATATGTATATATTAAATATTATGAATTTCTAATATTGTTCTTAAGATTCATAGAACTAAATAAGTATAACAAATTAAATAGTCAATTGCAACTCACAATTGACAAGTTAAACTCACAACCTTGTACTATTTGTTGTGTGTCCACACTGGCTGTTTTTCATTGTTTTCTCAATTTGAATGCTAATTGGAAATAATATCCAATAAACAATAGATCAAGTTATGCATAAATTGGGAAGATACAGATACTGGAGTTTAAAAACAATAATGGTTTGACCATTGTTACATAAAGGTACTTAAGTCAGGATTGATAATTGGAGAGTTAATGTGGCGACATTTTGGTAAATCTGCCTGGTTCACAGTTTCACACTGTAGCAAATTCCAATATGTATTTCTGAGAGTCGTAGACGAGCCAATTCATGGACACAATCAACTCACAAGTCGCCTCCAAAAGTGGGTTCCCATGCAAAGATGGTAGAGATTTTACCGTTTTACAAACAAAAATCATATATACAACCATTTTCTTACAGATGGTGATGTATGTGTTCCCACAAATTTGTGTTACAGAACCAGTGTTGCATGGATTCTCCTAAATGGATGGCATGTCTGCATGGGGTATGCATAAGATTCTGACACACTCAGATTATTGAGGGAACACATTTGTTAAGACCAATGCTGTAATACAATGAATAACACACAGAAGCAGATTATAATGAAATTGCAAAAGAGGATAACCTGAATTTCAAGTTTTTTTTTTGATAAATAAGTGATATTTTATTCAAAAAGGAACAATATGATAACCTGAACTTCAAGTTCCATGATGGAAAGTTCACTTTTGAAGTTAACTAAATCATCCTCCTTTGTTTGCAACTGTGAAGTACAAAAACCAGCATAGCATGTTAATTCCAAGGTGATCATGCTAACAAATATCCTAGCACAAGCTATTTTGCCCAGTGTTTCATTTTTGTTACCGAATTGAAGAAACTTTAAAATGGATGAAAGTCATTGTAGGGAAACAAGACGAGTTACGTTACACTACAGGCTTATATTTCAATAATTATAGTCTAAATAATTAACTGTTTGGAACCAGTTAGGTAATTATACAATGTGCAACCAATGATACCACATATGCAAAAGGCAATTAATATTGACATAATAATAGTTAACGTTTTATGGTTCTTAGTGTATCATTATGATGCGCACTGATACAATATAATATGATCAAAAATTGCTAAATATGCATGGATGATATATAAAATGTTAGAAACATTATAGCTTATGAATTTGGTTGTTCTAAATGCATGCAAAATCTAAGTTGTTCATACGTTTTATATATTTATATGATTTTAAATTAATATCTATAAATAGTTCAATTGGAAAAAAGGATTGAAAGTTGAAGCGGCCATGCATAGTCATTAACGTGACAAGGCATTTTCTCGATACATGTTTGACATTTTAGGCAAGGAAAAAGACAAAGCAGACACTTCATTTGTTAGTCACATCTCTCCAAACTATATAGGGTCACTTACATAAATCTTGTTCTGTCATTCCACTCTCATTTGTTAATCTATGAACTGCCAATAAATTTACCAGGCTTCCAAGTCAAATATTTTGGCATGAGAGATTTTTGCTACCTAGATTCTTCCAAATTGGTTCTGTATCCAGGCCAGATTCATAACTACACCATATTTATGTTGTTTACATTCCATGTGCAGGTAACAAAGAGAAAAGTGGTCCGTTGCTGTTTAAGCAACATCTTGTCCAAAGTTTCTAGACAGACATTGATGCTTAATGAATAGAAAGAATAACAAGAGAGAAGAAAGAAGAAGAAAAAAAGAAATTAAAAGGAGAAAGTTGAGATGGATCATGGATTGCTCCATAGAATTTTAAATTATATTTAAGATACAAAGACAACACTGCCAGCCATAATTATAATATGTAGCATAAGTTACATGGATGGAATATCTGAAGTCTCAACATGGAAATTAAGCAATAAAGAAAGCATTTGAAAATAGTTAGAGTGGTGATGCAAAAGCTTCTCCAGGTCAAATTCTAAAGAAGAAAGAAAGGAAAACAATAAGGGCATTGACAAGGTAGTTATCTACTGAACCTATTGGGAACTCCAGTAGTTGTTTTTTTTTTTTAATCAGTAACAGTAAAACTTTATTAATGATGTGAACATTTATGAGCTTTAGATACAATAGGGGAAGTAAAAAGTCTTTAACTCCCCATCAACAGAATACAATGACAGAAAGTTAAAAATTAGCCCCAAAGATAGCCTCCCTATCCCTGCTTGGCCAGCCCATCTGCAAATGAGTTGGCAGACCTCTTCACCCAGCTACAGTGTATCTCAATGTCTCTACCCAACCAACAGAATTTTTTCTTTTCATTGTTATAGCTCCACAAGCCACTGTCCTCTTCCTTCAGCCAGCTAATCACAACCTTCGAGTCACCTTCCAAGACCAAACATCTGATATTTAGTTCCCTTGCTCTTTGAATTCTTTCCAGAGCTGCAAGGATCTCAGCCTTGAGAGAGTCTCCTTCCCTAATGGGGCCTGAGAATAAAGCAATAACAACCCCCTCCTCATTCCTGAACACTCCCCCACTCCCAGAAGGCCCTGGATTCCTCAAACTACTGCTATCAAAATTCAGTTTTATAAATCCAGAGGGAGGAGGGGACCATGAGGGACTAGGAGTCCTCTTACACAAAGCAAAAGTAGCTATCTCTTTCCAATTTCTTAATAAGTCAACCACAGGAAAGTCTGAGAACAACTCCAAAGATTTTAGCCAATGGACAGCCCTTAAAAGTATTAGATCTAATAGGTTTGCCAGGGTTCTGTCCTTATCTGAGAAAATTCATGAGTTTCTTTCTTCCCATAGGGACCAACATACAGCTGCCCTAATGCTCCTCCACACTCTCAAGGGGATTCCAAGAACACCCAAAGAGGGAAAGAGCCCACTCCCACACAGTTTTAGCGACCTTACAAGAAACTATAAGGTGGTAACCAGTTTCCCCGTCAGCTTTACATAGAGTACACCAATTAGGAAGTAAGCAAGAATTGAGTCTCTTTTTTTGAAGTAAATCATTTGTGTTAATTCTTTCCAGGAAACTTTCCCAACAAAAACTACCAACCCGAGGAGGAATGGGCTTGCTCCAGATCTCTTTAACCAGAAAGGACACTCCAAATGTGACAGGAGGTTGAGTTAAAATTTCAAAAAATGAAGCACAAGAGAAAGTACTTGAGGTGGAAGGAGTCCAGAAAGAAGACATTCTCAAGGATGGTTAACAAAGATAAGATGTTGTCCATGTCTGTAACCCTAATTGCCCTTATCAGGCCTAGGTTCCAACCAAAACCAAAAGTGGAATCTGAAGGACCTAAGAAAGAAGAAATAGGTTCATTTTCAAGTCTGACAAAGCATACAAGAAGGGGAACTGGTCCTTCAGAGGTGAATCCCCTACTCAAGTTTGTTCCGAAAATTTTATTCGATTACTAGAGTTAAGACCATACTTGACCCAAGGGGAGAAAGTTGGAAGCAAATCATGAATGGATTTCCAAGGAGAAGCAGTTGTGGCCCTTGTAGCGATTCTAGGATACCAACCGTTGTCTTCCAGCCCATGTATGTTAGCCACAATCTTAGCCCACAACTTATCTTTTTCCATTGTAAACCTCCACAACCATTTCCCCAGCAAGGCCATATTCCTTTTTTTAATGTTACCAATCCTAAGGCCTCCTAGCTTTTTACCTCTAGTTATCACCTCCCAACTCACCTATGATCTCTCTTTTCCTCTCCAGGCTCCCAAAGAAAGTCCCTCATTAATTTTTCCAAAAGGTTGGAAACCTTACTGGGGATCTTAAACACTGACAAAAAGTAGACAGGAAGGTTAGCTAGGGTAGACCTAATCAAAGTGATTCTCCCCCCTAAAGAGAGATAATTTTTCCTCCGGGTTCCAGAAGCTTTCATAGTTAGGATTATCTCCTAAGGGGAGGTCCAAGTACTTCAAAGGCCAATTCGATATTGCACACCCTAGTACACCTGCATATTCACTTAATTCCCTCTCCTCCACATTCACTCCCACTACACAACTCTTATTAAGTTTACCTTGAGGTTAGGCATCTGCTCAAAGAGTTGTATTGCCAATTTTAAATTCCGGATCCAATTTATGTCCCCACCTTCACAGAACAGGATTGTGTCATCTGCAAACTACAGATGTGTCAGTGGTACCTCCTCCCTTCCTATATGCCATCCTTTTATTAAGTTCCTCGAGTCAACTCTATGGATTAATCTCCCAAGTACATCAGCAATCAGGGTGAACAGGAAGGGGGAGAGTGGGTCTTCTTGTCTTATACCTCTCAAGGCAGGAAATAAGTCAACCACAACTCCATTCACCAAGATAGAATAGTGACAAGTCCTAACACAACCCCACATCCATTTACGCCACTTGTCTCCAAAACCAAAACCTCTCAACACCTCCAATAAGAAAGACTAATCAACTAAGTCATAAGACTTCTCCAAATCCAATTGCAGACCACTCCCTTCTTCTTAGATTTTCTAAAGCTCTCCAAACTCTCATTAGCAATGAGGATTTGATTTGTGATCTGTCTTCCTTCCACAAAAGCACCTTAGCTAGGTGCAATAATGAGAGGAAGGATCTTCTTTATCCTGAGAAACAAGACTTTTGCAATTATTTTGTACAAGCTATTCACCAAACTGATAGGTCTAAAATCCCTTGGTTGTAATGCCTCTTTCTTCTTTGGGACTAAAGCAGTAAAAGTTGAGTTCAACCCCATATTAATTATTCCCCTTCTGTGAAACTCCTCAAAGACTAACCCAAGATCCTTCTCCACAACGTCCCAGCAATCTTGATAAAAAGCTGTTGTGAAGTCGTCTAGACCCGGAGCTTTTGTCCTATCCATTGAGAATATTGCTTCCTTTATCTCCTCTAGATCAAAACACTTTTCTAGCCACTCTCTGTTCTCTACGTTTAAAGTCGGACATTCCAAACCCTCCAACTACACCCTCTTATTTAAAGGTCTTCTAAATGTATATTTGAAATGATTTACTAAGGCCTTTGCAATTTCTACTAGGTGGGATAAAACTAATCCTTCTACTTCCAATTTTGATATGAAATTCTTTTTCCTCCTACCATTTGCCACTGAATGGAAGAATCTGGTGTTTCTATCTCCCTCCTTTAGCCACTTACACCTGGATTTCTGCCTCCAACTTATTTCCTCCTTAACCAGAACCATGGTCCTTCCTAGAGGCCCCTAATATTGCTCAATTCTTCCCATAATTTCTTCCTCTGCCTATAGTTATTGGGGCCATATACATTTGTTAGTATCTATTCAAACCCATCTTCCACCTGTCTGAACTTCAGAGAAACAAAATGATCACCTATTAATTCTTTCACTCCTATTAGTATATCTTTTTTCCACAATGTTATAATCCTACCTGAGGAACCCCACAAGGGAGCAGCCGCCCACTTTATCGCCCTAGATCTCCACACACTTCTTGCCCATCTACAGTTGAATTCCATTCTTTTGGACTCTTGAATTAATATCACATTCGGGTTAAACTTCTTAATCACCTCTTTGACTGTTGCTCTCTTCTTGGCACTACCCAACCCCCTCACATTCCAACTTAGGATTCTCATTTTAATTTTTGAAATTCAGCCCTAACCCCTCCAAATTCTATTTCAACCCTTTCCTTCTATCCCCTCTCACCTCAAACTTCCTATCCCCCTTAATGTCTCTTCTTAATTTTTCAACTTCACTCAACTTTCTTTTCTTAATCTTACTGTCCTCTTTTTTTTGGAGAGAAGATTTTAAATCATTCGGATTCTTCAGTTTACACCCCAGCTTACCTACAAATCCTACAAGTGACTCTTCCCTACTAGTTTCCTCTTTCTGTCTTGTTTCACTCCCCCCACTCCTAAGAGTATTCTCATTCCTTTCCTCATTTTCTCCACCACTGACCCTTTCAGCCCCCTCTATAACCTCCCTCTGCAGTTCCTTCCTCTCCACTTCTCCCATTAAACTCTCAATGATCCCCCAAATTTTTTCTTCCCTGCATGTTTTCCCCGCCAATTCCTCCCCTTCCTTCTCCCCTTGTGGTCTCACTGTGGCTATCTGTCCATGTGCCTCCGACACTTGGTTGAGAAGGGAATCTGGAACAAAGGACACAGAACACACATCAGTAACAAAAAGTGAATTGAACGAGTTGACGGAGTTACCAGACTGAGGGTTGTGAGAGATGTGCAAGTGAGGAAAATTGGTTGTCACTTCCTGTTTTGAAAATTTGGAGCTCTCTGTTTCCTCGGTTTGGAAGGAACCCCGTCCACTGGTTAACACAAAGACCTCTTCCTGTACCAGTTGTTTACCTCTCTGTGAGGTACCCTTGTTCAGATCTGGGTTAACCCGAGCTATCACCTTCATGACTCTTGTAGAGCACTAGAACTTGGAAGGGGCTCTCCCCGTTTTAGGCTTTGGGATGCTCTGTTATCAGTATTTGTGTCGTAAACCCGAGCTTCCACTTCCTTTGGTTGTTCTCCCACCGAACCCCCAAGGAACAGGTGCTCCAAATTTAGGATCCCTCTATTTTGGTCTTCGTAGAATCCTTCTTCTTCCGAGCTAGCCAAACTCTCATTCTCTTCTGAGTTCTCAGAACTGCAACTAATCCATCCCTGGTCTTCTTCTTCCCTTTCTTCTATTTTATTCCTGATGTAGCGCGGGTTTAGGCCATCGAAATCATGGCTTTTTGGCTCGTCACCAACCAATCAACTAACCCAGCTCAGAGCTCTGTTTCCCCCTTCCTTTCGTTTTTTCTGAAGCTTCTCCTGTTCGGCCGAACCCAACTTAGAAGATGATAGATGAGAACTCTCGTCTATCACCTTCCTTTCCCTTACCCACCCCACGTGACCACTTAAGTTGTCACGTGAGCCTCTAGAATAGTCGTATGGTTCACCTACCGGCTCGCCCGTTCTTCCGACCGTCTCACTCTTTCTTACAGCCGGTTAAGAAAAGGCCTTTCTATTAAGACCCACCAGAAACTTTCCCCTTCTTGCCACATCAGCATAGGAGGGGCGACCACCATAACTCGTCCCAAACTTCAAAAAATTTTGAATTAATAGCCTTATTTGGAAGGCTTCGAGACTTGGAGCCCCCTGCGACTGTTCCCCTTCCTCTTTCACTCTCCCACGCATATCACTCTCCCTGGAAGCTATGTGTAATCCATCCTGCGACTTCGTCTCCGCCCCCTACCTCTGTTCGTCTTCCCCAGAGAGACGCCTCAGCTTCTGAGGCCAGCCAAACTTTGTACCATGCGCCTTCTGAGAGCACTTCGAAAGAGCGAGGTAGATTTTCTGGTTTAACCCCTGCAACCTTGAGTTCTACAGCACGCAGGTTCTTCATGTTTGCCTCCAACAAAACACCACCCAGAGCTCTGACAACTTTTCCTAGGGTTAGTTCATTGCAGAGGTTGAAGGGTAGCCCTAAAAGTTTGATAAAAAAACTACCGTCTTCAACCTCAACTTCATTGCAGATTGGAACCCAGTTCTGGACCTGTATCAATCCTTCTTCTGTTTTTTGCTGTGCTGAAGTTCAGTTTCTTGTCACCAATGTCTAGAATGGCTTTCATTTCAGCAAATGGTAATAATACTGCATCACCTTCTAGACCCAGTTTATCTGCCACTGCATCTAAAACTTTCGACCAGTCCCTTACTGCCCTTTCTGCCATCAAAACCATTTTGTGCTCCCACTTCCCTCTCCCATCTTCAAGTGCTACTCTCCGGTGTTCAACTGAGCTAGCTACCAAGATTTCAGGAATTTGCTCCTTGCCAGTCTCCAGAGCACTGTTAATTCCCTCCAGGCTTCTATCAGGTTCTTCTGCACCATTCCTCTCAATCTCCAAGAGAAACGCCTGAAGATTATAGGCAAAGGAAGCCCATCTTTGCCCTTTGTCCTTCCGGTATGCAAATCACTTGCTTTTTGTTGACTCCAAAATGCTTTGTTACCAAGATAAACCATCCTCTCCCATTCGTTTTTAGTACTGTTTCATATCTTTTTCCCCAGCAATTCACAGAGTTTCTCCAACCTTCTTCCCTGATGATGTTAACTGTTCCATCAACGAATCCTTTCAACCAGAAGCATGCTTCCTCTGGTAGAAAGATCGTCTCCCTACTGCCTTCTCTGATTTTCAGATACATCTTACCCTTTGTTCTTCCTTGCTTAAATAGGAATTTTTTTGCTTCAATGCTCAACTCCAATCTCCATTTCCCCGCCAGCCTTTTCTTATTAATTTTTTTATCAGCGTTTTCTTTGTTATTGTTAAATTAAAGTGTTTGTGCAGGGTTATTTTAGTCTTTTCCCCTTTATTATTTATTTTTTTATTATCTTTGTTCTCAAGTCATATAGTGTTGGGACCCAAATACCTTCCCCGAACTCAACAAAGGGAGTGGAGTAGGCCATTACCCATCAGTAGTACTCAAGGAGGCAGAAAGGACAGGTGATAGAGCCTCAGAATTAGTTACACATAGGGTGATTCTGCCAACAGAAGATATTCCCTCCATGATATTTCCCGGAGTCAGTTATCCTACCAATCAGAGGATATTCTCTCTATGATTACACCTATAGGCCAGCTATATAAGGCCATACTCTTACAATGAAAGGCATGAATGAATATCCCCTGTTTCTCTTTCACTGAATCCCTCTTTTCCTACCTTCCCCTCTCTTCTTCCTCTCCACTTTTTGTTTCATGAGGTTAAGCCACCCTTGAAGGGGCTTCCGAGGTGGGCGGTATCTCACCAAGTTGGTATCAGAGCAAGGTTGCATTACCAGTTATGCCGCAGACAACATCCTCTACCATGGAAGATAGAGTCGACCAACTTGAGATTGGGTTCCACCAAGTACTAAACGAACTCAGGGATCTCAAGGTGGTCATCTCTAACCTCGCCTCCCAACAACAGTCCGGCGAGACCAATCAGTCAACAGGGGCTGACACCTTTGTTTTTGGTAGCCAGGGAATTGGGGGTTACCCCACCAGAAAGGTTAATAAAATAAATTTTCCAAACTATTTCGGTGGAGATCCCATTCCTTGGATCTTTAGAGCAGAGAGATTCTTCGAGTATCATAAAACCCCTTCACACCAGCATGTCGCCATCGCTTCCATTCACCTAGAAGGAGACGCTATTCTCTGGCTCCAGCGGTATCGACAAACCCATCCTCAGGTAACTTGGGCAGAATTCACGGAAGCTCTGTGCATCCGTTTTGGGCCGACGACGTTTGTGGAGTACGACGAACTCCTCACTTGACTAAAACAGACTGGGACAGTAGCAGACTACCATCTCGAGTTCGAAAGAATGGCGACCAGAGTACATGGATGGCCGGAGAAGGCATTGGTTGGGTGTTTTGTGGGAGGTCTCAGAGAAGACATCTGCTTGGAAGTGAGAGCTCTTCGACCAGCGACAGTCATGGCGGTGGTGGGTATGGCTCGCTTGCAAGAAGAGAAGATTGATTGCATGCGCAGGACCATCAAACCATCCTATCTGAATGTGAGGGCTTTCTAGCGGGCCGAACAGCAACCCCAAAAACAAGTTGGGGATTCTCAGAAGCCCATCTTGCCCAGGCCCACTGTGCCTTTCAAGCGCCTCTCGTGGGTTGAGATGCAGGCAAGATTGATTGCATGCGCAGGACCATCAAACCATCCTATCTGAATGTGAGGGCTCTCTAGCGGGCCGAACAGCAACCCCAAAAACAAGTTGGGGATTCTCAGAAGCCCATCTTGCCCAGGCCCACTGTGCCTTTCAAGCGCCTCTCGTGGGTTGAGATGCAGGCCCAATGCGAGAAGGCCCTCTGTTACAACTGTGATGATAAGTTTGGGTTGGGCCATAAGTGCCAGATCCAGCGAGTATTTCTCCTTCAAACAGAGGGAGAACCGGAGGGGACAGAACCAAAGCACATCGAAGACTGTGAACTGATATCAGGCGAATCAGAACCTGTTGGAGCCGAGATCTCCCTACATGCTCTCATGGGCCTCAACCCTCTTCAGTCCATGTGAGTAGAAGGAAGATTGGTTGGCCAATCTGTGATGGTTTTGATTGATAGTGGCTCTACTTTGAATTTCATCACTTGCCGTTTGGCAAAGCAACTAGGTATGACTATACACCCCACTCCTCTCTTTTCAATCCATGTGGCTAATGGGAATCATATGTTATATAATGGTGTATGTAAGAAGGAAAGGATCCTCGTACAAGGCCATAATTTTGTGGTAGATCTCCACCCATTGGAATTCTTGGGGGCTGATATTATTTTGGGAATCCATTGGTTACGTGGCCTAGGTCCTGCACTGTGATTGCGCCAGAATGACAATGGATTTTTGCCAAAATGGACAGACCTACCATTTGCGAGGGGTGTGACCCCCTAGTCCCCGAGGTGATACTTTAGCCTCTATAATACGGGCCTCCAAGGATATTGGACAGCCCTTGTTTATGCACTTAGGCATTCAACCCACAATTCCAATTTTAAACAATCAGGACTGTGACCAACCCACTAAAGCCCAACACCAGACCCTAAGATCGATCATCGATCAGTTTGGTGACATATTCAAGGAACCGAACCAGTTACCTCCACCCCAGGCCCATGACCATTAGATACCCCTCTTACCAGATTCCAAACCAGCCAATGTGAGGCCATATAGATACCCTTATTTCCAAAAACTGGAAATTGAGAAGGTAGTAAAAGAGCTAATGGACAAGGGGCATATACAGACCAGCACCATCCTGTTTTCATCCCTCGTACTCCTAGTGAAGAAGAAGGATGGTAGTTGGCGGTTTTGTGTAGATTACCGGGCCCTGAACCATATTACAGTGAAGGACAAGTTCCCAATACCCCTCATTGAAGAACTACTGGACGAGTTAGGGGAAGCACAAGTGTTCTCCAAACTAGACCTGCGGTTCGGGTATCAGATCCGGGTTCACCAGGCTGATATCCACAAGACAACCTTTAGGACCCACGATGGCCATTATGAGTTTCTGGTTATGCCGTTTGGCCTTACCAACGCCCCCTCCACCTTTTAGGCCCTCATGAATGACATCTTCAGGCCTTTCCTAAGGCAATTTATTCTGGTATTTTTCGATGACATCTTAATTTATAGCAAGGATTGGGGCACCCATATGAAACATCTGAAACTTACCCTCACAATCTTGAGAGAGCACCAGTTGCATGCCAAATTGACAAAGTGCTCCTTTGGACAAGGACAGATTCGGTACTTAGGCTGTGTGGTTGATGCAGGGCGGGTCATGGCAAACCCAGAAAAGATAGATGCCATCCAAAAATGGCCCAAGCCCACTAGTATAAAGGCTCTCAGGGGTTTTCTTGGGCTTATCGGTTATTATAGGCGCTTCATTAAGGGGTATGGGCTTATGACTGCTCCTCTAACACGCCTGTTAAAGAAGGATTCTTTTGGGTGGGATGATGATGCCCAACGGGCCTTTGAAGACTTGAAGACAACAGTTTCTAGCCCTCCAATCCTCACTCTTCCGGATTTCTCTCTGCCCTTTGAGATAGAGTGTGATGCATCGGGTGTCGGAGTGGGGGTTGTTCTGATGCAGAAGGGGCAACCCATTGCTTATTTCAGCAAGGCTCTCTCAACAGATCGCCAAAATCAGTCCACCTATGTCAAGGAAATGATGGTCGTGGTAATGGCAGTACAGAAATGGCGTACATACCTATTAGTACGCCAATTTATCATAAGGACAGACCAACGAAGTTTGAACCTGGGCCTGCCAACAAAGTAGCTGATGCCTTATCACGGGTAGAAGAGCTGGCCCAACTAACTTGCTCTCAACCTAGTTTTCCCTTATTTGAAGCTATGCGGCAAGAAGCCAGATCTGATCCACAGCTGCAAGACATCAAGGAAAAGTGGAAACGTAACCCTTCTCAGGTTTCGGGTTACCAAATTGTGGGACCTGATCTTTGCTTCAAGGGTAGGTTTGTGGTTGCTCCAAATTCCACCCACAAAACTGAACTGCTACGGGTGTTTCATGATTCCGTGCTGGAAGGACATTCGGGGGTGCTACGGACCCTAAAAAGACTCAGCAGCCACTACCATCGGGTAGGAATGCGCAAGGATGTGTTGCACTATGTATTAGAATGCCCAACTTTCCAACAGCAGAAATACTCCTCACAGTCACCCGCGGGCCTTCTACAACCCCTCAAGATTCCAGAGCAAGTGTGGGAAGACCTCTCCATGGATTTCATCACGGGACTTCCTCGTTCTGCAAGAAAAGAGGTCATCATGGTAGTGGTTGACCACCTCACCAAGTATAGCCATTTCTCATCTTTGCCTCACCCTTACACTGCAGCAATGGTGGCCGACATTTTCATAAGGGACGTGGTGAAACTGCATGGAACACCAAGATCCATTGTCTCGGATCGTCACCCTACCTTCCTAAGTTCATTTTGGAATGAGTACTTCAGATTGCAAGGAACCCGACTGCACCCATCCACCAGCTATCACTCGCAAACTGATGGACAGACTAAAGTCATTAATCGATGCTTAGAAACCTACCTTAGATGCTTCATAGGGGAGAAGCCTAGACATTGGGCCCACTGGCTTCCGTGGGCAGAATATTGGTACAACTCCACTTATCAGTTAGCTGCAGGGGTGACACCCTTCAAGGCCCTATACGGCAGAGAACCTCCTCCCATATTACCCTATGAATATGGGTCGTCCAAGGTGACAGAAGTAGAGACTCGCCTACTAGAAACAGACGAGATTCTTAGACTGCTCAAGGCCAATTTGACAAAGGTCCAGCAACGAATGAAGATCAACTATGACTCTCACCACCGCCCATTAGAGTTTTAGGTCGGTGATTTTGTCTACCTTAAGCTCCAACCTTACTGCCAGGTCTTAGGGGTAAGACGGGCTTGACACAAGCTAGCTCCCAGGTATTATGGGCCCTACAAGATGTTGGAAAGAGTGGGCCCTGTTGCTTATAGATTGGACCTCCTTGCTACCTCGAAGTTTCATCCGGTGTTTCACATCTCTCTTCTCAAGAAGGCTGTGGGAAATCATACTCCTATCTCATTTAGCTTACCCTAATTCACTGAAGAATGGGACATTTACACAGAGCCCATCAAAATTGTGGATTTCCGATGGGCCGGGCTGCCCCTAGAAGACACCACCTGGGAACCTTATCTAAGGCTGAATGAGAGATTCCCGAACCTAGACCTTGAGGGCAAGGCCAATGCTAAGGAGGGAGGAATTGTTGGGACCCAAATGCCTTCCCTAAACCCAACAAAGGGAGTGGAGCAGGCCACTACCCATCAGCAATACTCAAGGATAGGCGACAGAGCCTCAGAATTAGTTACACAGAGAGGGTGATTCTGTCGACAGAAGATATTCCCTCCATGATATTTCCTAGAGTTAGTTATCTTGCCAATCAAAGGATATTCCTTCTATAATTACACCTGTAGGCCAGCTATATAAGGCCATACTCTTACAATGAAAGGCATGAATGAATATCCCTTGTTTCTCTCTCACTGAATCCCTCTTTTCCTACCTTCCCCTCTCTTCTTCCTCTCCACTTTCTGTTTCAGGAGGTTAAGCCACCCTCGAAGGGGCTTTCGAGGTGGGCGGTATCTCACCATATAGTTAGGGGCATTAGTGTAATTTTATTCTATTATGAATATAAACTAAAGGGGCAGTAGTTGGGTCCCTTAATAGAGAGCATTTGAAGCTTTATTCTTTGGTTGTTTATGTTAAAAATAACACTTTCACCATTTAGCCACCACTTAGATTTGAATTACAAATTACAAAATCTATTATTTGTACTTTTTTTGCAACTTGCGGTCAAACCATTTGATCCATGACTCGGCAAGCATTCTGGTTTTGTACTTTTTTTGCAACTTGCGGTCAAACCATTTGAATTACAAATTACAAAATCTATTATTTGTACTTTTTTTTGCAACTTGCGGTCAAAACATTAGTCCATGTAGTGTCTGGTGTCAATCAGGTCTGGGTCATGTATGATACTGGTATGCAAGGCAAAAACAATATCTTGGTATAGGGCCATTACCCAATGTTGGTCCCAGGCTCCTCCCAGCTATTCAGGTCATCAGTGGGGTGAATTGCATATGGAACTAATTGATGGTGCGCAATCTGGCCGGTCCTAGCTGTCAACGATCTTGCCTTTGACTGGAGCAACGGGAAACCTGAAACGGAGAAGATGATGGAACTCCGGAGGAACCCAGTGAGATTGCTCCGAAGCTCAAGTTAGTATTCTCTAATAGGCAAGATAAAACCAAATGGCGCAAAGTTTTTGCATACCTTGTTGTTGGGGGTAAGGAACCTTTTATAACCACTTCGTGCACTCACTCTGAGGCTTTTGCCAGGTCGAGTATGATTATTTCTGTGTTTCTACCAGTTCGGGTGTCATCCCTTCTGTTGGGACAGAACCGCCATTGCTCCTTGTCGGAGCCGTCTCTGTAACTGGAGAGCGGTGGCAAGTGGCGGTGGTAGGTTGCCGTTCGAAGTGCGGCTGTCAAGCGTCAAATCTCAAGTCAGTCAGGTGTGCCGCCCTTGGATACGAACTTCCTCAGTGTTAGGCATGGTACGGTTGTTCAGTTTGGCATCCTGGAGGCGAAGTGCTGGAGCGGTGAGCGAGGTGAAGTCTTGAGTTCGGAGGTGTGTCCCGAACTGCCATAGGGCAGGCTAGTTCGGAGGTGTGTCCCGAATTGATAGATTAGGCCAGTTTTGGTTACTGTCTTTTGAGTGGCTCGGGGCTCGAGGGAGAGTTCGGACTGCTGGTAGGGAGTTCGGATCGTTGGTTCCTCCCCTTGGTGCTCTTGCCTTAAGCGTGCTGTTGTGCCGAGCTGTTGCCTTTGCCACGTGTTGCGTGATTACGAGGTCGGGCCAAATCTTCCTTCATCAATTTCCCCCCACTCCTTGTGCTAAGGGTTTTGCCCTAGCGCGGGGAGTTTCGCGAGGTGGTAGGTGGATTTGTCTCGTACTTTGAATCTTGATAGCGTGAGGTGTGTTGTCAGGGTTGTTTGGTTTTCTTGAGCGCCGAAAAGGCGGGAGACGCGCCTACTTGCTTATAAATGCTGATAGACGTGGAGGCGCGCGCTTATTTCTAATTTCAAAAAGGCGTGCCGCTAGGAGACGTGATAGCGGGTCTTTTCAAATGCGTCGTTGTCGCTTGAAAGGCGAGGAGACGTGTGCTGGTCGTTCTATCAGTTCCAGAAAAACATGCACGACTCTTTGTTAGTTTCAGAAAGACATGCGCCGACGTTTCATCAGTTTCAGAGAGATGTGTGCCAATCACGTTTCGGTCTCGGGGACGTGGGCCATTAGATTGACTTTGATATGCACTGATGGTTCTCGGTTACTGTGGGTATAAATTGTAGGGGACCCCAATCATTTTGTCACTTCTGCATTTTGCTTCTTGAGTTTGCGTCCAAGTTTCAGCTCGCGTCTAGGTCTTTTAGCTCGCGTTCAGGCTTTTTAGTTTGCCTTCAAGGTTTTCTGCTTGTTCTAGTTTCTAGTCTGTTGAAACGTTTTTTCGGATGAGTACTTTCTTGGAATCCACCATTTCTTCTTGATGTCTAGCTTGGATAGCTCAGACGGATCTTCAAGTGGGTCTGATGCAGGTTCTACGAACCGAGTTGCATCCCTTGATGGCCTTAGCAAATCTGAGGTAGAACTTGAGGACGAGTTTTATCCCATAGGCCGAGCCGCTTCGAGCAGTTTGGCGTTTACCTCTCGTCGATGTCGGATGCTAGACAGGTTTGATCCTTCGACCATGACGCCCGACGGGCTCCAATCCCTTATTACCTCTTACAATTTGCCTGGGGAGTACGCCTATTTCATTCCTTCGGGTAGCTTTCCTTGGGAACACGGTCTTGATGAGATCGTGATATTTCGGGAGCAGCTCGCTGCGGGGCTACGACTGCCTTTCCACCCCCTTCTTGTCGAGGTCATAAACCACTTCGGCGTTACCGTCGGCCAGCTTCACCCGAACTCCATTCGAAACTTGGTGGGGACAATCTCCCTTTTTTGCAAACAGGGCTTTCCTTTAGACTTGGAGATATTCTCCTTATTTTAATGCTCAAGAAACAAGCAGGTCCTCTTCCCGGGAGTAGGCGGGTGTATTACCTGTCTCCTCGCCCGGGCTTTAAGCTCTTGCACGAACTTATCAACAAGGTCCTGGCGTGGAAGTGGGACTACTTCGGGGTGCAAAGTGCACAAGGGTGGCCTTTTCAGACCGGGTGGGGGACGGCCGCCCCTGACTCCAGTGTCACTCTTGATAAAGAAACGGTGAAGGGCCTTCGGCAATGGGCACGACTAGGGGTAAAATGCCATCAGTACCTGACAGAGGCCAAGCTCATTGCGGCCGGACCGAGTTCGGGTGGGTTCGTTGCTCAGAGGTTTTGTTTCGCTTTGTTCTTTCGTTTTTTCTGACATCGAATTCTTTTTTGTAAGTGTAATGGACTCAGAGAGGACTCGTGGTGGGCACCTGTTCTAAGGTATGAAGAGGAGAAAGCGGGTCGCCAAGCGAACTCGTGCCAAGCTGCCCCAGGATGCGGAGTCTCATGCACCAGACTAACGTCGGAGGATCCGCCCAGGGAACCCAAGGTGGCTCCTTCAATGCAAGAAGCGATAGGGGCCCCTTATGCCGAGACTACTCACACGAGTGCCCCCGTTTACTCCAGTGCTCCCGCTTACTCCGGGTCCGCTCATACGCGAGCTGGGCCCTCGGGCTCAAGAGCTCAAGGGGAATTTAGGAGCGTGCTGTCGTTAAACTATGCTCTTCAGAAGAGTAGGGAGGCCACCTTCCTCGAGATCGCAACGTGCACCGATCTTCCCTTGAACCAAATCGTCTGTCGTGCTTGCCTATTCCGAGGTTCCTCTGTTAGCTCGGCATCCTGGCCCTTTGGCTCTTGTAGCGATTTCGTCCACCTTGCTTGGTGGTCTATAGGTAGTATCGTTTTAAGTTAACGTTGTTCCACGCTTGGGGTACTTGTTTGCCTTCTAAGGTTTTGAGCTCGTATGTCCATTCGAGCGCTCTCTTTACTCTGTAGGGATCTTCCCAATTTGGTCAAAGTTACCCACGCCGGGTTTAGGCACCATAATTTTACGGAGAACCAGGTCGCCGACTCAGAAGCTTCGCTTCTTTACTCTGGCGTTGTAGTACTGAGCTACTTGTTGGTAGGCCATTGTCCGGATGTGCGCGATGTCTCTTACCCTGTCCAGTAGGTCGAGGTTTGTACGTAACTCGTCTCTGTTTGTCTGATCGTCATATGCTTCTAGTCGTAGTGTAGGTATTTCGATTTTCGCTGGGATTATCGCTTCAGTGCCATAGGTGAGGTTAAATGAGGTCTCTCCCGTGGCGGTTTTTTCTGTAGTTCGGTGAGCTCAGAGAACACTTGGTAGCTCGTCCGCCCACAACCCTTTAGCTTGGTCTAGTCATGCTTTCAGTCCGCGGATGATGGCTCTGTTCATTATTTCTGTCTGACCGTTTGCCTGCGGGTGTGCGATCGATGTGAAGTTTTGACGAATTCCCATGTTTTGGCACCATTCTTGGAACTTGATATCCTCAAACTGTTTGTCGTTGTCGGAGATCAGTACCCGAGGTAGCCCGAAGTGACATACTATGCTTTTCTAAAAGAAATTCTGTATGTTTCGCACTGTAATTGTTGCTAGGGGTTCAACTTCTATCCATTTTGTGAAGTAGTTTACTGCCACCACTAGGAACTTCCTCCCACCTGTTGTTGGCGGGAATGGCCAAGGAGGTTGATGCCCCATTGCGCGAAGGGCCATGGGCTGGTGAGATATTTGAGGTCGGAAGCAGGCTGATGGTGGATATTGGCGTGCTTTTGACACTTGTCGCATTTTCTGACGAGCTCGACAGTTTCTGCCTTCATCGTTGGCCAGTAGTATCCTTGTCGAAGTGCCTTTTGGGCGAGGGCTCTGCCCCCCAGGTGTCCGCTGCAAAGTCCTTCATGAGTGTCGCGAAGTACAAGCTCGACTTCGGTAGGTCACAAGCAACGTAGGTAGGGGAGTGTAGGACCGTCGGTACAACCGTTCGTCTATTATGATGTATTTGGCTACCTGGCGCTGCACCCTCTTGGTTGCACTACAATCCATAGGGAGGGTTCCGTCTAGCAAGAAGCTCGCGAGTGGATCGATCCAGCTCAGCTCTGCTTCAAGGACGGGAGCGACCTCCTCTGCCCCATCGAGAATGCTAGGCCGCGGTAAGTCCTCTATGTACACGGTTCTCATGGCATTGTGACTCATGCTGGCTAACCGGGACAGGGCATCGGCCTCAGTGTTCTCTAACCTCGGGATTTGCCTGATGAAGTGTGAATGAAAGTTGAGCAGAGCCTCCTTTACTTTCGCCAAGTATGCGATCATAGAGAGCTCGCGTGCTTCGTATTGCCTGTAAGCCAGTTGACCATGAGCTGGGAATCGCTGCAGATAACTATGTGCTTCACTCTTACCTTTTGCGCTAGGTTTAGCTCGGCTATCAGTGCCTCGTACTCTGCCTCGTTGTTGGATGCCGCGAACTCAAAGCGTAGTGCGTATTCCAATTTCGTGCCACCCGGGCCACATATGACTATTCCAGCCCTGCTACCCTGCTGGTTCGAGGAACCGTCTACGTGAAGGATGCAGGGCTCCTCATCCCAGTTTGCGCTTGGCCTAACCAGGAGAGATGCCACACTGGCTGCTACTTCACGGGGTTCAGACTCTATTGGCTCGGGAGCTCCGGGTTCACCCAAACTTGGGATCTCAGGCTCAACCGGCCTAGAGGCTTCGAGGCTGAACGTGCACTCATCGATAAAGTCTGCTAAGGCTTGGGCCTTAATGGCAGTTCGTGGTTTGTACTAGAGGTCGTACTCGCTGAGCTCGAAGACCCACTTTGTCAACCGACCGGAAACTTCAGGCTTGAGTAAGACTTGTCTCGGAGGTTTGTCAGTCAAGACGACGATGGTGTGAGCCTGGAAATATGGGTGGAGTTTCCGAGTTGGAATTACCAGTGCGTATGCTAGCTTTTCTATCTGTGGGTATCTCACCTTTGCTCCCTGCAGAATTTTACTAACATAATAGACGGGCCGCTGGACCCGATCCACTTCTTTTATTAGTACCGAACTGACCACCTCGTCGCTCGCCGAGAGGTACAGTTCTAAGACCTAGCCCTCCTCGGGCTTGGCTTAGGTTGGCACAGTGGCAAGGTAGCTCTTTAGCTCGTTGAACGCGTGTTGGCAGTCTTGGGTCCATTCAAACCCTTTGCCTTTGATTGCCTTAAAGAAAGGTAGATAGCGGTCTGCTGATTTGGACATGAAGCGGCTCAGAGCGACTATGCAGCCGTTTAGCCTCTGAACCTCTTTTACTTTTCGGGGTGGTCTCATATCTAGGATGGCCTTTATTTTGTCTGGGTTGGCCTCAATACCGTGCCGGTTGACAATGTACCCTAGAAATTTACCCGGGGTGACATCGATGACACATTTATTGGGGTTTAGTTTCATGCTAAATTGACGCAGAATTTGGAAGACAGAATCTAAGTCTTGTATTAATTCCTGTGAGAACTACGTCTTGACGACCATGTCGTCTACATAACATTCTATTTTCGTGCCAATTAAGGGTCGAAAAAGCTTATTTACAAGTTTTTGGAAGGTCGCCCAGCATTCTTTAGTCCGAAGGGCATGACCTTGTAGCAGTACAGGCTGAACTTGGTTATGAAGCTGGTTTTTTCCTCATCGGACTGGTCCATCCTGATTTGGTTGGCCTGAGTAGGTGTCCAAGAAGCTTAGCAGCTCATGTCCCGAGGTCGCGTCCACTAGGCAGTCAATTCGGGGGAGGGGTAAGCAGTTTTTTGGGCAAGCTCGATTCAGGTCGGTGTAGTCGATGCACATGCGCCACTTGCCGTTTGCCTTTTTCACCAGCACTGGGTTGGCTACCCAGCTCGGGTAATGAACTTCCCTTATGAAGTCCATTGCGATGAGCTTTTTGACCTCGTTGACCGCCCTCTAGCGCTCCGGGGCTAAGTTGCGTTTCTTCTGTCTAATGGGTCTAACTACAGGGTCAGTGTTAAGTTTGTGAGTTATAAGGCCAGGGTCAATATCGGGCATGTCAGTCGCGGACCATGCAAAAATATCTAAATTTTGAAGTAAAAAACTCATCAGTTCGGTTCGTAGAGGCTCTTTGACGAAAGCACCGATCTGTAGCGTTCGAGCCGGATCTGTAGCCAAGGTTGGGATCACGACTGTTTCCTCTGTGGGCGAAGCTCGTTCCTCGACCTACTCCGTAGGTCGCTCTAGTTCGAGGTCGTCGGCTGCCTTGGTTTTTCCCTTCAAGGCGGCAACATAACACTTGTCGGGCTCAAGCTGGTCGCCCCGCGCTACCCTCACACCGAAGTCCATGGGGAACTTCATTGCCAGATAGTAGGTGGAGACCACTACCCGCAGAATATGCATAATTGGCCGCCCCATTATGGCATTGTATGGGGAGGGGGTCGCGACCACCAGGAAATCGTGGTTGAGTCTGACCGTGTAAGGCCATGTGCCGACTTCCACATGTACTGTTATTTTCCTAAGGGGCCTGACTTCCTCTTCGCTGAAGCCCACCAGAGGAGTTTTTGCGGGCTTCAACTCACTTCTCTGCAACTGTAGCTGGTCGAACGCCGACTTGAAGAGGATGTCCGCCGAACTGCCTGAGTCCACAAGTACGCGCCGGACTTCGAAGTCGCCGATCCTTAGTTTTATGATGAGCGCGTCATCATGGGGATAGTGGACACTTCGCGCGTCGTCTTCCGTGAAAAATATCGGTTCTTCTGTCTTCAGCCTCTTTGGAGGGTTTTGTTCTTCTCGGATTGCCTAACGAACTGAAGTTTGTGCTGCCGCCGAAGTGCACCCTGCTACCACCGAACCTCCTACTATTACAAGGATGGTTCCCCGAACTGGCCTCTCTTCTGGAGGCGGTCGCTGCAAGGCTTCGGCCGGTCTACTACTGGACTCGGGGGCATCCTTTCCATGCTCCCCCTGCCGACCTACCTTACTAATATTATCATTATGTTGTACAAAATTTCCCAAGTATCCGCGACGGATGAGTCTCTCTATCTCGTCCTGGAGATTATTACATTGTTCGGTACTATGACCGTGATCTCTATGAAAACTACAGTATAGATTTTTATTTCTCTCGTTTGGATTACTCTTTAGGCGAGGTGGCCACTTTACGTAGGGGGCGTCCTTGATCGTCATCAAGATCTCGGTTCGCCTTGTGTTTAACGGCGTGTAATCCGTCTGAACTGCTAAGGGGGCTCGGGACGACTGGCTTGGCTTCGCCTCTCGGGACGGCTGGGTTGGAGGGCTCACCTTCCCTTTTTCTTTTCTTGACCCTGCCTTCGGTTCTTTGGTTGATTTTTTCCTCTGTTCTCATGAACTTGTCCGCGAGCTTGAGGAAATCGACCACAGTCGCTGGCTGGCTAACCACCATGTGCCATTTGAACTCCCTGTGCGTTACCCCTCTCTTGGCCGCTGCAAGCTGTACCGTGGGGTCTAATCGCGGTATCTGCAAGCATGCTTCATTGTACCGCTTGATGTAGCCCCGGATGGATTCTCCTTCCCTCTGGACTACCCCGAAGATATTTTCCTCAGTTCTGGGGCACCGCTTGCTGGTAACAAAGTGTGCGGTGAAGATCTGCACGAACTGGGTCCAGCTTCTTATTGACCCGCGAGCTAGGTTCCGGTACCAGGTGCGGGCCACCCCTGAAGGTGGTGGTGAAGGCCACGCACATGCATGATTCACTGGCCCTAGCGATGTGCATTTGGGACTAGAAAGCATCGACGTGGTCATTGGGGTCAAAGGACCCATCATATTTGTTCAGAGGTGGGAGCTTAAAGTCTCTGGGCATGGGGACTGCTAGGAGTTCTGATGCGAGGGGGGAAGGAACTAAGAGAATTGGAGCAGCTTTTACCTCATCCGAGCTCGTCTCTTCCTTTCCTCTAAGTTCGGGTAGGACACGGGTGGCAGTTCGGCGACTTCATCGGCGCATTCGTTGAGCGTGCCTGGTACTGGCGTTGTTGGCCTCCGTGTTGCCGAGCTTGATGGGCCCGGAATGTTGGTCTGTTGCTAGGGCGGTGAACCGGTTTTCCGTGAGCGGGAACTCAGGCTTGGAGCGCCGAGGTGCTGACTTTGTGGGCGAGGTTCCCGACCCACCTGCGAGTTGTGAGGCGGGGGTAATTTTTCTTTCCTTTCGGCTTGGGGATGAGGCCTGACTATTAGGGGGGTTCTGGAGTTGGGAAGCTTCTTGGTGAGGGCGTCCACCTTGAGGGGAGGCCTTAACCGGCTTCGGAACAAGGTACCGAGGTGGAAGCAGTGACTGGTTCAGGGGTAGCTGAGGAAACTGCTGCTGATAATGGTGTTGGGAGAGGTGTAGTACCTAGTGCTGCTGGAGTTGATGCTGCTGGAATTGTTGCATTTGGGCTTGCATTGCCGCATGCATTGCATTAGGTGGTTTAGTTGGTTTTGGCGGGTCGCCAGTGGGACAGCAGCTGGTTCAACGAAGTTTTGGTAAGGAGTGGAAAAGGGACGTTCAAGGCAGGAAGGTTCAGGGGCGCCACTGCTTGTGGCGCATTCAAGCTGGGGATCCCATCCACTGAAAGAGGGATGGTGAACTGTCCGATGCACACCACGGGAACTTGGAGTTGTTCCCCGATGGTGGTCGTTTTTGTGCCATGTCCGTCATTGTTGGAGGAAGCCATGGGTGTTGGAGTTTTTGGAAGAAGATGAGGTAAGAGAGTTTTAGAGGGAGGCTTTTAGAAGCGTATTCCCACAGACGACGCCAATTGATGGTGCGCAATCCGGCCGGTCCTAGCTGTCAATGATCTTGCCTCTGACTGGAGCAACGGGAAGCCTGAAACGGAGAAGATGAGGGAACTCCGAGGGAACCCGGTGAGATTGCTCTGAAGCTCAAGTTAGTATTCTCTCAAAGGCAAGATAAAACCAGATGATGCAAAGTTTTTGCATACCTTGTTGCTGGGGGTAAGGAGCCTTTTATAACCACTTCGCGCACTCACTCCGAGGCTTCGGCCGGGTCGGGTATGATTACTTCTGTGTTTCTGCCAGTTCGGGTGTCATCCCTTCTGCTGGGACAGAACTGCCACTGCTCCTTGTCGGAGCCGTCTTTGTAACTGGAGAGCGGTGGCAGGTGGCGGTGGTAGGTTGCCGTTTGAACCGCCACTGATCCCAAGTCAGTCAGGTGCGTCGCCCCTGGATACGAACTTCCTTGGTGTCAGGCATGGTACGGTTGTTCAGTTTGGCGTCCTGGAGGCAAAGTGCTAGAGTGGTGAGCGATGTGAAGTCTTGAGTTCGGAGGTGTGTCCCGAACTGCCATAGGACATGCTAGTTCGGAGGTGTGTCCCGAACTGCCATAGGGTAGGCCAGTTCGGGTTACTGTCTTTTGAGTGGTTCGGGGCCCGAGGGAGAGTTCGGACTGCTGGTAGGGAGTTCGGACCACTGGTTCCCCCCCTTGGTGCTCTTGCATTAGGCGTGCTGTTGTGCCGAGTTGTTGCCTTTGCCACGTGTTGCATGATTACGAGGTCGGGCCAAATCTTCCTTCATCACTAACCATTGGCAATTTTTCACAAAGTAGCTGCTCTCAGACTTGAGCCCATTTTCTCATGCTTGTCAGCTTGAGATTTTACCATTCCACCAAGTAATGGCCCCTCTAGGTATCCAGGCATCATAGCTGATAATGGTAAATAACATTTTTACCATACACAGTAAGTATGGTAATTATTATAAATAGTAAATCCAGTACTAGATTCAAACCTAGCCTCCCAACAAAAACTAAAAACTATTTAAACTGTAGAAATTGACCCATAGTAATTAACAAAAAACTAATGAAAAGATCAAGTTGCAGAATGAAAACATGTTGTCACTAACCACTTTCATCAGATAACTCAAATTGCTCCTGAATCACTGATCAGATCAATGGACTTGGGAAACCATCCTTTTACTCCCAGACAGAGAATCATGAGATTTTTCTTTATCTTATTCCTTTTTTGATGGATAAAGAGGACTGAAGTACTTTTATTAACCAAGCAAAATATGAAAAATATAAGCCAAATGTCTTGGGCAAGCACTGACTGTATTATTAGCTATACTAACAAACAGCACAAAGTACTTCACACCTAGCAACTAAATTGAATCGGTGGCATCCAAAAGGTTAATACATAATGTTGAAAGACTATAACAAACTAAGGAGTTAATGCCGAAGTATAATTTAAAGATTAAGCAAAAGACTTGGACATGAATTTCTAGAAAACCTGTCTTTTCAGGAAGCGGTTGTGTTGATTAGCTTCACTTAGTTTTTTGATAAGCTTCGTTCTTTCAGAATCGGCCAACAGTGACTTCAGCTGTCAAGGAATTATGAGATATTATGAAACAATAGTGCCTTTTCCAGTGCAAACTTATTCAGCACATGCAAGAAAAGAAAAAAACATTAATAGCCACAAGTTCACAATGTATGCAAATACCATCAAGGCCCATCCTTGTATACCAAATAGGAGGAAGACCAAAATTTGTCTGTTCATGCTATAAACTGCGTTTTGAAAATGCTGCAGTTAAATCCATATGAAATAAATCTTACAAAACACTATGCACAATGAAAAGATAAAGTTCCATATAAGCTTTTCAAGGTTATATCAGACAAGGTTTCCCAAAATGTTGGGAAGGAGAAAGCCATTTCTATACAAGGAAACACAGAAAAACATCACTGAGCGTAAAGTGCATAACTCAATTGGTTGACATTTAGCACCACAGCCATGATGGCCCTGATTGATTCAATCTCAGCTCACCTTGCACTATACTACCCAAAACAAAACTTTTATTAGGAAATTAAAGCCAATAAGTCATATCAAATAGAAAATAAAACAAAAATACCTTTATGAATTATGCTCTTCTGCCAACATACCAAAGCTAAACAATATATGGCCAACTTTGCCATATGCAATTGAGCCTCTGTACTTGAACTGGATCATTTTCAAGGATGAAATTTTTATACTACTTTTACAGTGGGGGGTAATTAAAATACAATGAACAATTCATTAACTGTTAGATAAAGCACATATTCCAGGCCAGACGAGCACAGGGTTATCAGGTTGTGATAGTTCCAAATAGGCCTGTCAATTTCCAGGTTGACCCATTGTACTCAAAGCAGTTATGTAAGCAATTATATTATATAATATTATTTTGCATTGTATTGTCTCATGACAAAGATAACCTCCAATATTTTATATATGTTTCTCTTGGATTACCTATAATAGCTTCATCTAAGATATCTAAAACTGACATTTTATAGGGGATATATGAGATATTTTGAGAAGAGAGTAAAATAATTAGCAGGCTTATTGCCAAATTATCAGGGTCTAAAGACCTGTTAGTTATAATTAGGTCTTATCAGGTTACATCTGATAAGACTGACCAATAATGGGGGTTAGTTCCAGATATGTTACTTAAAGACCCTGAGGAGATAGGCTGGGACCAGGTCTATTTGCTTCTTATAAGTTCAGGACTGGGTCTACCCCATCTGGCTCAGACCCAACCCATTGACAGGCCTAAAACTAAAAAATCCCAAAGGCCAACATATCCCAAGGTTTCAAGAATATAACCAAATGATTTAGGATATGCCACAATATAAGTCTAGCTATCTATAAATGGAGTGACCTATTTACAATATCTGTCAAGCATACACACACACAAAAAAAAAAAAAATCTAATGTGGAGGATCTATTACTCTTTATCTCACTGTTACTCCTAATAATCTTTTCACAGGTTTGTGAAAAAGAAGTTTAGATTTTCATCTAACAATGAAGAAGAGCATTGAAATCTAGAATATATACTTCCTCAAGACTTACCTTATCACTGTCCAGTGGCTTTGAGAGAATTTCCTCAGATGAATCACTTCTTTCAGATTCATCAAGATCACTAGAGAAATCCTTCGGTAAAATTGTGCAAGCTCCATTAGATTGAGCTGCAGAATCCTCCACACTAGAATGTACTGAAAACACTCGTGAAGATGGATGGTACACGAGATTTTTCTCAATAGAAGCATGATTTAAAAAGGATAACCTCTGGTTTCCCATCCTCAAATTACAAAGAACCAAGCTACAAGGAGGTTTGCAGATATATTTCCACTCCAATTTTCTTGAACACCATGGAAACCATGAGCTGTCTTTCTCAGGACAAAACCTGCCAAGATTTTAATGCAATAAAGCAAAATTTAGGAAATGTACCTAACCATTAATACAAACTACATTGAAACTCGAAAGCATGTAAGTACACTGACACTGTTTATAAAAAAAAGAGGTTCAAAACTTGGCTATTTCATGTCAAAAGGATCCTGTAATTCTCTGTAGTGAGGACCAGTATATTGCTCCCACTTGAAATCAATCAAATGGTAAAGAAATTATACAATTTCAAATCATGTCAAAACAAGGAAAATGCATACAACTTTTAATAAAGAGTTACAACATGACATCCATGCGTCTCCACTAACAGGAATTAGATGCTACCTTGATGAAAGGCGGCCAAACTATGAACCCTTTTCATTCTACATTAAGTTATCAGAATTTGATCTACCACAAGCAACAAAAGTTGAAAAGTTTGTGGTTTCACAATGATTCTGCAATGTGGACAAATACATTCTACCTTTGCACTTAAAAAAATCAAATGTTAAAGAAATGGTACATTTAGAGACAGTGTAAAGCTTTTGATTGAAGGGACAGCATATACAACAATTATTGCATTGATAAATAAAGATTTAGAATTTTATAAAATATTAAAAACATATAATATATATTGAAAAGTGATTTTACTCCAATTTAGGTATCTATCAAATAATGACTTGTATATTAGAATGTAAGTCACAATTAAGTTTGAATTGTAAAACCAATTAGCCTACATAAATTGGCCATTTAAACTACATATGATAGAAAAATGAACTCAATAATTCAATATGATTTCTAAAAAGGTCTCAAATAACCTAAATAAATCTTATTCTAGTCAGCATCAGTGCCATCTAAGCCTTATCCAAACTATATGGGGTCAGCTACATTAATCCTGTTTCGCCATTCCATTCTGTTTAGTAAGAGTTTTAAAACAAGTGCCACTTGAAAAAAAAAAATAAAGAAACAAAGGAATCATCAAAAAAATTAAATTATCTATAAAGGAATGGTCACAATGCGTCTGAATAAGAAGGCCTCTATTTGAGAGTGGAAAGAGCCACTCTCTGGATACTCTTGCTTGAGAACATGGTGTGCCACTTATCTAAACTAAAAGCCCTCTAATCGGACTACAGAGAGAGAGATAATAAGATATAGATAGAAAAGGTAAATAATAGCAGAAGAATGGAAGAAGAAAAAAAAAAAAAAGAAAGTTAGAAGTGAAACCATTCCAATCGTGGGTGCCATGATGCAGCCCATTATCTTTTATATTTACTGATATAAAGAGAGGATTAATTACAACCATGCCCCTGATTGTGTGGCTGATATAAACAAAAAAAAAGGCCCATAGGGCCCATAAGCCCAATAAACTAATGATCCAATAAGAAGATAAATATCCATCAAGAAAGTAGGTAAATATAGCCTATGTTTTCAACAGATTTTGAGAACTATTGGTACTTGATGCTATTTTATAGTGTATACTATGTACCAAAGCAGTAATCATACTTTTTGACTTGGAGAAATACAAAAGTAAACCTTAACTTATAAAGTTAGAATCTCTAAAGGTAACAAATACATTTATAAGGATTCATTTTCAGGATATTTACCTAGCAATGCTTGTCATATAGCACTCCATGGTGAACACCTCCTGCCAAAAAGTAAAACAATAATGACAAGAGTCAGGTCTTACCTTTTTTTATCAATTCAGGTCTTACCTTAAGAAGAAGGGTTACTTTTCAACCAACAGATGGTAAAATCAGAAAACAATCAAGACTTCAATTTTTTATTTAGAATCATATTTCTCAACAAATAAATGAATGGCCAATCTATAGAGCAAAACTGAGAAAAGCAATAATCATTTCTTTTTCTAAAGAAGGAATAGTCAGTTCCTCAATAATAGCAACTCCAAGGGATCCAATAATTTGAAATCAACTCTCCAATCTAGAAAGGCTATAGATGTTTTGATCTTTTCTTTGGCAAGAGATATGTTTCTAAGGATGTTACCTTTCTAGAGTCCTTTTTCTAGTCATCCCATCATTCTCCCTAGGGGGAGAATGTGAGTGAAGATTGGACTCCCTTTTGTCTTCTTGTTCCTATCCCTATTCCTCATTCCCTTGTTCTTGTCACTGTTTCCATCCCTCATAATGTTACAAAGGCAATGCAGTCCCTCACTGGAAGGAAGCTATGAACTAAGAGATGGAGGCCTTAATAAAGAACCAGACTTGGAAGATTATTCTTTGTCTCAACAATAAGATTCTTGTCAGGTATAAGTGAGTTTACACTATTAAGCACAAGGCGATGGCTCAATTAAGAGGTACAAGGCTCAGCTTGTAGCCAAAGGATACACTCAAACTTATGAAATTGATTATCTAGAAACCTTTGCTCCAAATGCTAAAATGAACTCTATTCATGTGATCATGTCTCTTGTTGCTTATTACTCTTGGCCTTTATATCAAATGGATGTAAAGAATCCTTCCTTAATGAGGACTTACAAGAATAAGTTTATATAGACTTACCACCTGTGGTAAGCTTTCCTAATAGTAAAGGAAAAGTTTTCTACCTGAAGAAGTCCTTGTATGGGTTCACACAGTCCCCTAGAGCCTAATTTGACAAATTTAGAAATGTTGTCTTAAAGATTGGATTATCTCAATTAGTCAATCTTAGGCAGACTACGCCTTGTTCATAAGAAGAGTTGATGGTAAAGTAACAATGTTGATAGTATATGTCGAAGACATTGTTGTAGCGGGTGATGACATCATAGGTATCTCTCAGTTGAAATCCTTCCTTGCTTCAAAATTTGAGATTAAGGATCTCAATGATCTCTGATGCTTTCTTGGCATTGAAGTTGCAAGATCCAGGAAGGGAATCTTTCTTTCACAAAGGAAGTATGTTCTTGACTTACTCCATTAAGTTGGAAAATTAGGGTGTAAGCTTATAAAAACTCTAATTGATCAAGTTGAGTGCTACTAAAGGAGAAGTTCTTCCAGACAGAGGGCTATATCAGAGATTGGTGGGTCATCTCTTGTACCTTTGTTTGCCTAGACTTGACATATCTTATGCTATTGGAGTGGTTATCCAATATATGCAATGAAACTGTATTGTAACAATCAAGAAGCCATAAATATTGCTCACAATCCTATTCAACATGATTGTACAAATCATATTGAGGTGGACAAACATTTTATTAGAGAAACAATTGCTAGCGGAGAGATTTGCCTTCCATTTGTAAGGTCGGAAAACCAACTAGCTGATTGCCTCACTAAAGGTGTTTACCATCCAAAGTTTGCTAAAAACTTTATCAATCTGGGCATGATTGCCATATATGATCAGCTTGAAGGGGAATGTTGAGAATTCTTGGACAAGGGTGTTTTATACTTTTCACAATATTTTTGCATTTGGGTGTCCAAATATGGGCTTTCTTGTAATTTTTATCCAAAGTATAAAAAGTAATTTTGAGGGTTTGAATAGTAACAAACACACCTCATGATGCTCCCTAAGTCTTCTTCTTCTTCTCTCTTCTCTTCTTCTACAAACCCTAAATTTACTACTAAGGTGTCCGCACACTTAAGAATATCTGGAGTTTGCAAAGAAAAGAAAGCAAAACGAGATAATGTTATTTATATTTCTTTCACTAATCCCTCTAAGGTTTCCAAAAAATTTATGGATTCATAGGGTATAAAACCTACTTGGACAAGAAAAATGACATCTCAACTAAAGCAAAAGAAAATATCTCCTAAGATCTCATAACTTGGTAGTAAGTAAAACCACTATACAAAGAACAAATACAAAATCTATAGAAACATTTCATTAGACCTTCTTGTTAACTGTTAGAAATTGTGTGCACCCATGGAGCCCAACATTTCTCTTGGTGATTGGATATGTTATCAAAATACACAATGTTCTGCTTGTTCCACACACACCTGTTGCAAGCTGATTGCTGGCCCATCATAACACTGATGATGATGCACATAAGATTTGTACAAGCCAAGCATGTACAAAAGCATGAATTTTGTTTCCTTTTCTCAGTTTTGGGGCATGCATGATACATTATCCACAGTAGTTTCAAATTAAGCCCTAAAAACACATAAAACCTTGATAGGAAATCCACATTGTTACCCATGGACTGAAACTTCTAGACCTCATTTAACAACAAATAGTTCTGAGCATATCATAGTTCAACTAAGAAACTTAGAAATTGCTTTGAGTTGCTTCTTTAGGTAGAAAACAGAATAGAAACAAAAATTAACCCCAACTTGTCCCTTGAAAGCACCTCTGCATTTCAATTTCTGTCTTTACATTTTTCCTTTTCATTTCTTTTTGTGTTTAGGGTGGTAGTCAATCAAATGAACTTGATATATTCTAATTCTTCTTGCTAATTTCACCAGAAAGACTTGTTTAACCCAGACTATAGAAAAGCTTGATCATACTGGAAAGCACTGAACATGTTGACATTAATAATTAATTCTACCAACTATGTTATTAACTATGACCTAGGAGTAGTTTTCCAAAGATTTTCCTGGCAAGTCTGAGGGTATTCAAGAAGCAATGTTGTACAGGTTTACCCTTTCTATGGCGGAACAAGGCAATCCATTTAAGAAGGTTTCACTTTAGCACAACATTGATGATGAAACAATGATTTCATACGGCATAAATTTCATATAATTTTTATTTAAAAAGAAGGTATAGAGATGCAGGAACTGTAAATTAGGTAACGCCAATCAATCTAAATCTTCATTAAGGCATCCCAAACGACAATGGTTGGAAGTTGGAACCGACATTTATACGAACACATGGTGAGAGACATAAGAAACTAACAGAATTATAGTTCAATAAAGAACAAGAAGAAGAAAATGATAAATAATTGTATGAAATATGGACAAGAACAGAGAAAAATCAAACACTTCGAAGAGCTGGAACTGCAGAAGGAGATTGAGGGCACAGTCCAAAAGGGTCTTCACCTGACTGAAGCAGCTGCTTACCCAAGTCCACGATAACGCTGACTGCTGCCAGTGTTTGAAATGGGGAGAGAGCCGACAGCCGAGGGCGTCTACAGGGGGCTCTCCGCTCTTGTGTGGCAGAGAAGAGAGAATTTTGTCTCCACAATTCGTTTTTCCACGCGTGAAACTTTTCCGGCCATCCACGTGTAAGAAAAAAAAGAAACAGAAACAGACGGAAAGGCACGTCAAGGGCGTGTTTGAAAGGGGAAAATTCACTGGGCCCAGACCCCCTTCACGGAAATGTATTGGGCTCAGGCCCATATAATTGTAGTGTTGATGTTAAGCTTCTGTTTGGAAGGTTGCAACTGGGGAATAGAATCATTAGAACCCACACCAACTGCTTCCATGGATCTTTCTGCTCTCGATGTCTTTTACCAAGCTGTCTGTTGTTGCTTGCAAGTCGCAACCTTCCATGCCAAGCCAAGCACAGGAACAATGGTCAGCCCAGCCTGCATCAGTCATGGCACAGTCAGTAGCAGTTCAGTCTATTTAATCTTAAGCAAGGTTCAAAATTCCAATATGATACACCACATATTAAATATATCATATGGCATATTTTGGTAATTGATACACCTATTCCAAGAGATTTTGAGAACTTTTTAGTTTTTTCAATAATTGATACTCTTTCTTTCTCTCTCACACATACCTTTTCAATAACCCAAATAATCTCATCTCCTACTAAATTACTTCCCCCACCTAAAATTTCTCCTATCTATCTTACAATAAATCATCTAATTCTAACACATATTTCCTACTCTTTCTCTCCCATAAGTTTCCAATAACCTAAATAATCTCCTCTCCTAAAAGTTTTCCTAAACTATCACCCTCACGGCCTCACCTAAAACTTCCTCGTAAAACATCTCCTAATATATATCACAATAAACCATATAATTCTCACACAACTCTCTCTTTCTCTACCTTCTGAATACATGTATTTAATTTTTCATCAATGTATTAAAAAATTAATGTTTAAGTCAAAACTTTTTTCAAAAACCAGTTTAAGTTAAAACTTAAATATTGAATAAGATGAGTAAAAACTATCTAAAATACAAATAAGAGAAAAAATAAATAAGACAATAAGACAAATGATAAAATTAAATTAATAAAAATTTAATAATTAATTAAAAAGATTATTATAATTATAAATACTATTTTCAATGTGTCATTATAAAATTTAATAATTAATTATAGTAACTTTATAATTATAAAGTAATAAAATTTCGTTTCAATTTAAAAATGATTAACATAATAGAAAATTAAAATAAGTTATTGTTTTTTAATTTTAACAATAATAATTGTTAAATTTAATTACTTTAATGTTATACTTAATTTGTAATAAAAAATCTAACATTATTAAAAATTTTAAACAATAATAAACTTAGCATAATATCATAACGTAAATTATGCATCACAAAAACAAAATAAAAATTATTGAAAATACAATAAATATTAAATTTAGTATATATAAATACATAATAAATATAGATAAAATTTTAAAATTATTATTAATAAATACTAATCTTTTGAAAGTTATTTTCTGGAATTATTAGTTTATTTGAATAAATAAAATTTTAAAATATTTGTATGTATAAATAATTAATTACTAAAAATATCAAAGTAATTTGATATTTAACAAATATAATTATCCTATACATTTAATGTTTGGGAAGTTTCCACCTTTGTTATGATGGTGAAATCGGACGTAGGGTGATGTGGCCAAAGGCTAAGACCTGGATGCCGACCCGCTTTTGCCTTTGGGTTGTGGGTCACCGGTTCAACCATTCAATTCAACCAGGTCAGACCATTCCGTGTCAACACTCTATATATTTAAATAAATATATATTTATATACCTATATAAATGTGTATATGTGTGTGTGTGTGTGGGTGCAAATACATATTTTTATCAATAAATAGTGTATAATTATGTTTTACATATAACATGTGCTATTTTATATTTAATTTATGTTTTTAATTCAGTTATTAATTTTTTATTTAAAAAATATTAAAAATTGCAATTTGAGGCCAAAAGGTTTTTTTTTTTTCAAAAATAGTGGGGCAAGGTGCTAATGGAACCTTGGGACATATAGATCTCGAAAAGCTACCAAAAAAAAAGATCACCTCAATCGAACATTGGAATGCAAAGTTATGGCCTCTAAAAGTTTGCACATACATTAAGTGTGCAACTCACAACCTAGTGTCTAGGTCGAATGGATCAATGGTTGAATTGTTTGGGTCGAACGGTTTTTGACCCAAGGGTGAGTTTCAACAAATTGGACGCATATTCAAAGGTAGGGTCAAAAGATTTAACTAGTATTGGTTTGGGTTGGTATTCGGTTTGGTTGGTCAGCTCAAAAGATTTGAACTTAAAAAATTAAATTTAAGTTTAAAAAGTTAAAACAATATTATTAAAAATTAAATTTAAATGTTTAAATTTATAATATAAAATATTTTATACTAAGAAATATGGGAATTTTTTCACTTTCTCATATTAAAAAATTATATTTAAAATATAAAATATTAATATATGTCTATGCTCGGATCAATTCGATTTTGTTCGGTTTACAAATGGCCAAACCGAAACTAACCCAACGTAGTCGGGTTGGGAAATTGCAAAACCAAAATCGATTGGGCTTGGGCCTAAAATTTAAGCAACTTAAAACCATATGTATATATATACACACTAGTCGAGGCTCGTGCAATGCATAGGATGGGGCACCCTTCCTTGTCCCTCACCCTCATAAGTCAAGACACTGTACTCCATCCTCGCCCTGACTCTAGTGGTGGGGCAGGTTCGGGGAAAGGCACCCATTCCCTGTCGGGGATGGGGAATTCCCAAATTTTCCCCACCTTGAGGAAACCACCTAAACAAATATAATTTTTGGATATTTTACAAATAGGATTATGGGAATTTGGGGGTATTTTAGGAATTAAATTATGACAATTTGTGGATATTTTATAAATGAAATTATGGGATCCTAGGGTTATAAGAGTATGAGGAAAACTTAGACATATTTTAAAAATCAATATTAAATCCCCTAATATTTTACTAATTTACCATCAGGTTCGGGGAATTATATACAAACCCTATCCCTAATTTGGGGCAAAATATTTTCCTTATCCCCACCTCGTCTCTACTCCATCCTCGTTTAAGATTTGAGAAAACTTGCCTCATTCGAGGCAAAGCATGGTACGGCCCCTATTTTATAGGGAAAATTGTCATTCCTACAATTTTAATAATTTTCTATAACTAATTAACTAGCGGTAAATTAAATAACAAAAAAATATAATATTTTATGATAATTTCCAAAAAGTTATTGAAATCGCTATTGATTAGTAGTAATGTATAGTAAATTAATTATTTACAATAACAATAAATTAATGTAAATTATTTACTATTAATCAAGGTAAATGTAATTATATTAAATTATTGTAATTTTGGTAAATTACATTGTTTTTAATTAAAGGTAAATCATTTGTAGTTAATTAATGTAAAACTAGGTATGGTCAAAGTCAACTAAGTGGTCTAGATCGGTGTGGATAAACTTAATAATTTTCCTAAATTATTTAATAATTATTTATTGAAATAATAATAATAATGTATTATTATTTAAACAATTATGAAACAATTTCTAATAGATTAATTTCCTAACTTTTTAATAATTATTTAATTGAATAATAATAATGGATTATTATTTAAATAGTTTTAGAGAATACTTCTTTTTCATAGATTAATTTCTTAAATTTTAATTACTTATTTAAAAATAATTATGGATTATTAGTTAAAGAGTTTCCCTAAATTATTTGATAATTGTTAACTATAATTATTGATTTTTAGAAATTAGTAAATTATGCTAATTAGTACTATATTTTATCAATAAATTATTACTTAACAATATATTATTTTACAATAATGGAAGATGTCATGAATATATAGGAAACATTGAATTCCCCTTATTCCCCTCTCTTTGCTTGAAAGCACGTGTATAGATATAAATATTGTTTGATTTGGAAAACCAAACTAATAAATTATGGCCCTACTTTTATGGGAAAGTGAAGAAAATAGAGGGGAATTAGAGATAGAAGTGAAGGAGAGGATAAACCATATATTGAGCTAATTAAGGAGAGAAGTTAGGTTGTTATAGAAAGTGAGTTGTGGGGGAGAGAGAACCCAATGGGAAGGGAGAGGAATGAAGAGAGAGGGTGCTAAGATGGCAAATTGGGAGTGGTACGAAGGGAGAGAGGAGAAAGAGTAAAGGAGAATGAGTAAAGGAGAATGCAGGGTTGGGGTAATGGAGCAAGGAAAAGCAAGGTGATGTGGACCATCTTGATATATATATATGCATGCCACATACATTTATGCCAATTTCTAGTCTACTCCTAGGGGTGGCACTTTTCCCCGTCCCCGACGGGGTTGGGGATGGGGGGTACCTTGGCAGGGTCAGGGTCGGGGATGGGGAATGCAATCCCCGCCCAGACCCGTCCCCGATTATTAAATATATAATTATATAATATATATATATATATATATATATATAATATTAATATTATTTATATAATATTGATATTATAATATTATTATATTATTGTTCATTTATATTAAAGATTAAAACTTAAAAAATACAAACACTCAACACTTAGAGGTTAGATTCTACAAACAGAGAACTCTGAATCGTGAACCCTAGTTACTCTTCTTCCTTTGTCTTTATCACCGATTTGCTGACCACCATCGCTATCGCCACTCGCTCGTTGGACATCAGACGTCCATCATCACCGACTACCAGTCTACCACTTGAGTCTCAATAGAGGAAAGAGATACTCAAAGAAGAAAGAAATGAAACCCAATCTCAATCTCTCAGACTACTAGTCTATCATCGCAGACTGCTGTCACCATCGCTCGTCGGACTCTTCTCTCGTTGTTGGCCCAAACTTGCAACGATCCTCTCTCTCTCTCTCTCTCTCTCTTCTCTCTCTCTCTCTCTTAGTCTTAATCTCTCATTTTCTCTTTCTCGCAATCTCAGCCTCTAAGACTCACAACGCCATTTTTGCTTTGTTAATGGCTAAATCCTCGGGGATTCGGGTCTCCGGAGATGGAGAGGGATTTCTTTCCCTGACGGGGATGGGGGGTGATTTGGGGGTCGAGGATGGGGAATATAATCCCCACCCTGAACCCGCCCTATTGCCATTCCTATCTACTCTTATCAACCGACCCAAGCCCATCTTGAGCCCAAAACCAACCCAAGTACAACAAATTTTAGTGTGGGCTGGGCATAGGTTAGACAGTTTGGGCTTTGACATTGGACTATCACAATTTCATGTGCTTTCGGATTTTTGTTTTCACAACAAAAAATTTCTCATAGAGATACATTTTTTTCAGTATTAATACCATGAAATGTACCTTGAGCAATACAAATTGCAACATGAATTTTATAATGTTGCACCCTACATGTTGTGTAGAAACAAAGTTGTAAAGTTGCAATCATGACATGGTGCAATATTGCAAGTCTGCAATATTAATGAATTGTTCATGATGCATATTTGTAGCTCAATGTTGAATGTGCAGTTCTGGTAGCCAAAAATGTGTTTATATGGCATAAAATTGCTTGAAAAAAAATGCTTTCTGCAACTACATAATGATGGGCTATTTGGTTGAAACATGCAATATGTGTAAATGTAGAAGATGATGTGGCAATTATATGGACCTTTTTGATAGATTACCTTGGAAATACATAGATTTGTAATTGTTTGGTGGAAAAAAAGGAAAACCGAATCCAAGACTTTGGGGAAAAAATAACATATATAATATCATGGACAATATGAAAATACAGAAATTAAAAAAAAAAATCTTTAATAATAAATAAAGTTTCAAGGACTTTTTGCAAAAAATTAAAAAAAAAATAAAGATGTTTACACTATTGACAATTTGGGTTATGATTTGAAATTAATCACAAAAGCAGTGAGCAGGAAGAAGAAAAGTTTTCTAGGGACCAAATTACCCCTGCACTAAAAATAGAACTAAAATCAAAACACACTTGGTCTTCATCAGGCTTCTCCCTCTTTTCAATATATTCTTGAAACGCTCCTCTCTTTCCTCGATGACAAACCTCCCACCGAAGATTTATTCCTCTGGTTTTTATCCTTGTAAGTCCGGCTCTAATCAGTAATCACGGTGTATTGTGTTTTTTCTCACTCTAAGTACATGAAGGTGGATATATGTAGTGTTCGCTGAGAGCTGGTGGAGTGGCCTTTGAGTGGTTAATGATGTTGAGAATCAACAGCAGCTCTCATTTCTGTTTTTTCTTTCCGGGATTCTGTGCACCTTTTGAATGTAGAAACAATACAAGGTGAGATTTGGAAAGATGAAAAGAAAACAAAAACATATCAGAATCGAACTGAAGCATAAACCCCAACTTTCTTTCTTGATTTACAGATGAAATAATAGGAAATACAAACTGACTCTTACTAATAACAAGTGAAGCTCGAAGATAATTGAGACTCATAAGTGGGTGTTCTACTGTTGCTCTTCCTTTGCAGGTGCCAGAAGGTTGCGGGTAAACAGGTGAAGTCTTAAGCTGGTTGTAATAGAGACTTGCTATCGAATCCTGTCATCAATTCAACGTTCCTCTCTTTCCTTGATGACAGACCTCCCACCGATGATTTACTCCTCTGGTTTTCATTCTTACAAGCCCGACTCTAATCAGTAATCACGATGTATTGTGTTCACGCTACCATTTTCATTGAAAGTACCGAAATCCTAAGGAACTTCAGCTGTGAAAACCCTTTGTCATCAACTCTAGAATGAAAGGCGGCAGAAAACATATGGAAACTAACGATGTGAACAAATTTACATTTTCTGATATTACTTTGAAGATGGAGTCACTGCTTCCCAGCCGTAGACCTCCATGTTAATATGAGATTGAATCGATGGTGGCTTCTCTACCAAGCTCTCAACTTTGATTGAAATGGTATGGATGGTATAGATGAAATGAACCAAATGATATTAAGAACTGGGACAAGGTTTTTGATGTGGTGCAATCCGGCTGCTACCTGCTGGAGGTGATTTGGCTACCAGCAACGACGGGCTTAACGAATCTACAAGAGATGAACTAGAGAACCTAAGGTGGTTTACCCGGTGAGGTTGCTCCGATGCTTAAGTTAACACTTGGATGCAAGATGAAAATGATCTTAGATTATAAGAGGGCTAGAGAGTAGAGATTACGCATATCCCTCACCCCCAGGGGGTGGAGCCTTTATATACTGGAGTCCCTACGGGTTCTGCGGAGTAGTTTCGGGATTATCGCTGTGACAGGATCCGTTTCCGTGTTAATTTGGGGATGACGCTACCAACCAGTAAGGTTGACCATTTTCGCCTGAATCGGGGAGTGGGTAGATAATATTAGCCGTTACAAGGTATGGTCCCGTAAGACGCAGAGTATGGTGACGAGATCCTCGGGGTTGCCATGCAGTGGTCGATCAGCATTGCCTGAGCTCATGCTCTTTTGATACAACCTGATATGAGTGCCGAAGTGCCTTGAGACCAAGGTGGTCCTGATGTGACATTGCACGAGGTAGACTTGTCCCGATGTGGTTTTGTCCCGAGGTAGACTTGTCCTGAGGTGGTCTTGTCCCGAGGTAGACTTGTCCCATGGTGGTCTGGTTATCCGAGCTCGATCCATTGTGAACTTGACATGTCAGGCTGAACTGTTGTCCTACTAGTCAGGTCGTGTTCATATATCCCCCTATTACCAGGTCGGGCCAAATCACCCTAAATCAATTTCATTAGGAAATCATACAAGCGAGGTATTCATGTTTAATCAATTATCTACGTGAGAGGAAGAATGAAACCCCAAATTACTCGAACTTGGAGAAGGACAAATGAAACTAAGTCCATGAATGTTTTTTGAATGAGGTTTTAACCATTTTTAATTTGTCTTAAAAAGTTAATGTTTTCTCTCGCTCACTATTTTTTCTCACTATTTTCGTAACATAACCGAATCTGCTAATTGACCAATCAAAAAGTCTAAAGTTTCAACCCTCCTAGGTTCAAAGTATCGTTACACCCTGATACGCATGTTCGAACCACATGCTTCCTTTTTCAAAACTCTATAGGGGTTTGGTCTTAATAAGGTCTACCCCATTGAAAATATTAAAAATATTGAAAATATAAAACATATATTGGGGCTGGTACGATACGATACATCTCAATACATGAAATTTTTGCTACAATGCTTTATCCTTGGATTAAAACTAGAACCACACGATACATTGAAGGCTGTGATTTCAAGTGGTCGTAGAAAAAGTGAATTATGCTCACATTATAATAAAGTGTGGGCAATGTTCACATAACTAAGAGAGTTATGATGGATTACAAGCCTGACACAAACCAACCAGAGTAGAAATGAGTTAAAGTGAAAACCCCTACCCACCAAATACAAGTTCAACTTTGATGCATCAGAACTTGGTTGTACTGCAAGCAAACTAGTTAGGACCAACTGAGAATCATCATAATAGACATCCTTAAGAAGACTGCTAAGAGATTGCTAGAGAAATTGGATTAGAACTCAAATATTGACAGGCATTTAAACAAACATATCAGAACTGCATATTGGTTAGCCAACATGGATCACAATAATTTGTGCAATAACCTTAGTTGTATCAATTCTCTAACAGATCTTCTTTATATTGTTAATATTGATTATTTGCGCAACTGCTATCCCCATTAGAGGTGTAACTTGGGTTGGTCCAAGCATTTTACATTGCTTTTGGTATGGGCCTTCAGGATGGGTCCATTTAAATTTTGACAAAAATCAACTTGAGTGACCCCATTGTAGGCTTAATTCTAATCCCTTTTCTACCGGACAAGAACAAGAAATGAGAACAACCCTATAAAACTAAGTTGTTGGTAATGATACCCTGCTCTGTCCCTATGCCCAAGTCCTTACATTGTTAGAATAGTGGTATGGTAGACTAGCCTACTAATGTATAATACCAAGAAGAAAGACCCTATTTTGTTCGTTGAAAATCAAGCATTACATTTTCTTTCATCCTCTAGTCCCCTTTTCTATTTCAGCTTGACCCCCAACTAAGAATCAAGTCAATCAAGATTGTCAAAAGTATCACTAAAATAAGTTTAGATGAGTTAGAGACAAAATCAAGTACCCCGGGTTGTAGGGGTGTTCAACGTTTGGTTAATTGAATCATGCGGGTTTTTTGAAATTAAACTGGTCTTATCGGTTTTTCTATATCCTCAAATTGAAATCGAATCGATACCACCAGTTAACCGATTTCAGTTTTTGACTGATTTGATTCTTCGATTTTTTGGTTTTTTATATTTATAACATATATTAGAAATATACATATATAATATTATATTATAAATAACAAATGACATATAATCCAGGCATACTTTTTTTTTCCATCCACATCTAATGACCTAAATGTGAATCCATTGACTCGCTTCTTAAACCAATTCGGTTTATACTTTCTCAAGGTTTTCATGTGCCCACAAACTATGTTTTTGGGCCAATACATCAACCCAAAGACCAAGATAGAATTTTCATGTCAAAAAAAGAAATAACGAAAACAAAAACAAAAATACTTTTTTTTTCCTGTGAAAATTGTAAGTTCAAAACTTTATATCTTTTAACAGTTACCTTGCTTAAAAATTGAACAAGTAAAAACGTGGCTAATGGACAATGTTTTGTTTTAATGCTATGCTTGCAGCTTGGTTTAAATAGAAGAATAGTCGCCTATGGCCCAGCACAACTTGGTCTGTGCCAGGCCCAGCCCAAAACCGTGTGTAGTGCCAAGATGATGAGGTTTTGACGACTAGAGGCTAGCATAATTAGACTGTGCTATCGGTATGGCGCACACACACACATATTTATATACAACATCATTTTCAATTTTGTTATATTTTTTTAAATTTATTTTATTAAAATTCATATGGAATAAAATTTCAAGATTCTTTTCATTTTTTATCTATACTATTAATTTATTTATTTTTGTTATTTTTTTTCAATTTCTCTAAAAGAATTATATCAACCTACAGCCTGGGCCTTAGGCTATGCTGGGCTTCCATCTTTAGGGATTCGTGCCAAGCAGGCATGGCAGCTACGTTGTGGGCAGCCCACAAAAGTGGTCTATACTGGCCTAGTTTGACCCACATTACACATCTAGGTTTGACTAGGGTTGTTGATAAGAATGTCCAACCCGACCAAACCGATCAATCCGGATCAACCCAACCCGAGTCGACCGAGTTTTCATCAGTACCGATCAGTTTCGGGTTGGGCAAATATATAAACCGATATATCGAGTCAGTTTTGGTTTTCTTGTGTGAAAACCGAAACCAATCCGACCCGAACCGAACTAGTCTTCTACTAGTTTGGTAGTTCCTAGTTTGAGTAGTTTCCTACTTAATTATAACTAGTCTTGTACTAGAACTAGAAGACCCATTAGGCAATTACAATTAGAATAGGCAATCTATCATAGTTTCTAAATTTCTATATTCTTTTACACCAAATAGGCAAACCATTAGGCAATTACAATTAGAATTCAATTATGTGTTCTTTTGTATAGGAGCAAAAACGAAACCGACCCAAACCGACCCAACCCGACTCAAACCGACCAGGTCAGTTTGGCCTATTAGTGGGTCGGTTTCGGTTTCCACCTCAGGTAACCCGATCAAGTCGGGTCGGTTGAGAAAACCCCAATAAACCAACCCAACCCAACCCGCAAATACCCCTAGGTTTGACATGGCTTTTTGAACATGGGCTTTTTTTTTTTCTTTTAAACAGCCCTTAGGCTAAATTCGTTGCAACAAATAATTTTCTAGTACAGAAAGTTAAGAGGTGAGGACCAAGTAGTGATGCTATTAACATGACAATCAAACTTTGCAATTTCATGGGCAGCCTTATTTCCAGTACATGGGTTCACAGTTTTTGTAGTGAAAGAGACTATAGCTGAAACTAACTCAACCTAAAATGTTTTAAATTCATTTTAGTGAGAAATAAACATAATCTTAGGTTTGATCACTTTTTCATAATCAAAAGGTAGATTTATATTCTCTCCACCATTATCAACACTCCCCTCATATATAGAAAAAAATCCCATTATCCTAGAGAAAAGATTTTTATTTTAAAAAATTATACTTTTGTGCATTTCAATTGGACCATCTCATCACAGTCATAGTAATAGCTTTTTTTGTCATTTTTTTGGCAGCCCTAGGTTAATGCCTAGTATAAGCCCCACATGAAATTATACAATTCCTTTTTTAATTTTTGTTAGTACTAGTGGTGGGGCATATGCATTGCACGTGCAAGTTCACCATAAACTTGTTCTTGTCTTTCAAAATGATGAGCAACAATGTTCTCAAGAACCAAACAAGCATTCAGCATAAAGCTTATTAACTAACAATAAACATGAAAGGGAAAGACTTTGAAGTTAAGACAAGATCTAGTTCTATCTATCTCTAATTCACTTAATAAAAATTAAGTAATGTTAAATACAAAATGAAGGATCTACTCTTCCAGATTATAAATAAATCAAGTTCATTCTCACTCTTCCTACATTACACAATCAGATCCAATGGATATGTAAAAATAACACAGTGATCCAAGGGGCATGTACCCAATGTGTTCTTTCCATAACTGTAACCATCAAAATTTAGTTTGACTTGATTAGGAGATCAAGGATGCCAAATTCTGGAATCAATTTTCTAATTCCACAAATTTATTCAAGAGAATGAGAAAGGTAAATAGCATCTATATTTATCTTCTTACTTTAAAAATTACAAAAAAGCATAGTAATTTATCCAATGTGTTTTCCCCTTGAGGCATGCATTTCATACGATCTTAGCTGCATATTGCATCATTACTGGTTAAGCACAATGACTTCTTTCCTCTAGATATGTTGTCCTTGCAAGAACAAATCCAAATGATGTCTGTTATACTAAGTTTTTTCTTCCATCTCTGTTACACTAATTACCTAAGAAAACCGAAGAATATCTCTGCTTCTGTATGTCATCATGTTTTTTCTCCTCTACCATAAACTGCAAATCTTGATAGTGAAATAAATCTAAAGGCTAAAAAAGGCACTTGAAAGCACTTGTGATGACTTGACTCCTGGTAGGGCCTCTGAATTTAAGGATTTAACCTTTTCTAGGTATGCACCAATTGATTTTATGTTCCTTTTAACTAAAGATGCAAAGCTTGTGTTTCTTAGATTGGGTTTTAGTGTGTGGGGAGAAATTGGTAACTCTACTTCTCAGATAGTGATTTTTATTCAAGAAAATTATAAAAATAGATCTTGAATGAGCACTAAAAAATTCAATTACAGTTCAAAACAATAGTCATATTCAATAATGAAAAGGTTGCCAATGAAACAAGCAAGATTAGTTAAATCTTCTAAACATATTTTGATTTGATTAATCTATACTAAATATTTTGATTAAGAATCCATTAGAGGGCAATCCATAACTATATGATTTTTTTATTGGTGTCACTACAAGTAAGATATTCAGATTATTACTGCTGTATTCTTCTCTCCATCTAGAACAAATGGCTCAAATATATTAAAGATGAAAAGAATGTAACCTCAAAGTAGATTTGGGGGATGGGCTACCCCCTGCAAGGAATCACTTGGAGTTTAGATATCTTGAGTACATCTCCAACTGTTGCCTTGTGATGATGCCATGGTTTTTGCAAACACTGGTTCCTCAATCCAACATAGAATTGTACAAGTGTTGAAGTGCCCAAATAAATTTCATATCTGATTTTTTTAAGCATTTTCTTTAATAGAATTTGAGATCCTTTGCTTAGTTTGTCTTGGTCAAATTTAAAAATATAGAGACTTTCTTCTTAGTTTTCAACAAAAATTGTTTCAGTTATTTCAACCATTATCAAACCACCTCTAAACTACTTTGAAAAATACTTGATTCTGGAAAGTGATCTCTTTAGCCAATCGTATTTATGTTGCCACACCTTTTAACTATCAATGCATGTGAAACACAAACTTAGCACTACTTGTTGTCTAATGGGTGTCCATCAATTAACTATTTCTTAATAAATGTTGACAAGTGGTGCTAAGCCAATAAAAAAAAAATGTTCATTTTGTTTGGTTTCTAGCATCTAAACCATCCAAAGCACACGATGGGATCCCAACACCAACAACACAAAGTCCTAATACATGTATGGGAGCCAAATATTTGAAAACTACAAGAGAAATAAACTATGGATTGAGATCACGAAAACACACCTTCGGTCAAAGAGGATCTTTCAATCTCATATAATTCAGAGTTGATAGAAAGCACCTGTAAAATTGGCCATAAGAAACATTATCATAAATGTGAAAAATAATGACTAGAAAATAAATATCATCAGGCAAATAAAACTGTCATATAGCTAAAATTTGGGGTAAAAAGAAAAAAAAATTATTTATTAATTCAATTAATTATTAGTTGACAATGACTATTTAAACGGAGATTGATTAATTCTTTTCATTAATTGTAGTTTCCTTTTTGTAAACCTATCATGGATTGATCGCGTGGTGACATGAAATGTATACACTTAGTGTGTAGCACTCTATTGTATAGGGACTTTTTGCCTTTTGAATACAATATGCATTACTTCACTTTCACACACACACATACACACACACACAAAGAAACGAAATGGATGAAATAAATGACTTATTGATTTGTATGGATAAAATTGCTAAATAAAAAAAAAAAATCTAAGGGTATTGAATTAGTAATCAATACCACCTCAGCTTCACCCATGAAGGAACTTATAACCTCTGGACTTATTCACGAAAAGACAAATTATTAATCCATTCATCAAATCAACTACTTCAGGTGTAATCAAACAGCCCCTTACACATGATGCAAGTATTCTAAATGAAGTCCTATTAAATTAGATATATATCAAGGCAAAAAGACAAAAAAGATAAATGGGTTCAAACCTAATTCTATCATCAAAAGCTATTTTATGGCAAGAATGCATCTAGAACACCGAATGTGATCTCCAACTTAGTTGGCAATGCTAGGACCCATCTATATGTGCATGGGTATAACAACTAGTATAAGTAATTAATGAGCACATGCGTGCATTATTTTTCCATAATTGGTTTCTTATTTCATCTTCAAAATATAAGAAAACTTTTGTGGGGCCAATCAAATTATACAAGTCAGTAGAAACTAAAAATGATTCTTTTGAAGGAACTATGCAATTTAAGTAACCCAGCATATTTGTAATGAACCAACAACCGTAAGATCAACTAAATTAAATAAAAGAAATAAAGATTGGTTAAATCATATTGGATCCTATAATGAAAAATAAATTAAATAAATACTAAGTGACCTATTGGAACCTATAAAGAAAAAAACCATTAAAGGAAGTGCCCACATTAATGGAATAAATGAAAAAAAAAAATTAAAATATAGGCCAAAGAATCTTTCTAACCTTTCAACCTGAAAGCAAGATAACAATTAAAGAGCAATGATAAAATCATGTAGTCAATTAAGAAAGTAATATAATATAAGTTTGAATTCTGAAATATCAACTCATACCATGTTTAACAAAATAGGATATTGTAGTCTCCTGAAATCCACAAACTCAAATAATATAAACTTCAAGTAAGCAATTCAAAGAGTTGAAGTCAAAACTAGATAATATTAATTTAAATGCAATAACCGACTAGTTTCATCCCTTGTTTCACAAAATAGAAGACTATAACCCCCTAAAATCTACAATATCAAATAACTTAAATTTCAAAGTAAACCTTAGTAGCAAAATGATAGATTATATCTATGAAGAATATATCTCAACATCCCACCCTTTTAGTAATTTTCTCTATAATACTACTATTCCTTTAACCTACTTACTGTTATCATACTTCAAGATAAGCTTTATCCCATCATTGTCCTTGGAGTAATAACCACAATTGGCTTCATAGGTAAGTTGTGTAACAATCACAATGGGATACCCTCCATTGTGTTGCCCCATAGAGCAAAAATAAATCATAAAACTCATCCTTTGAATATTAGGGTTGTAAAACATGGGTCACATAGGAGATTAAAATATGTTCCAAAACTTGTAAAGTTTTATTTTTAGGATATTTCAGTGGATGGAAATTGTCAGGTGCCAATTGGTTAACAAAAGTAGGTTCTTCTAAAACTTGGAGGATTGATATTTGGGGCTCGATCTTTGAAGTAAATAATTCCATTTTTCCATTTGCTGTCTTTTTTGGATTTGTTAGACTATAGGTGATTAACCCATGAGAAATGCTCTCGTCTTCCTTGGAATAATGGATTCATCATTAGGGGATCCCTTGGATAAAAACTTGAATGAAAGGAGTTATCTCAATGCATCAAGTGTGAAGGGTAAATGATCATCTATAATCTACTTGGGGCTAAGGAAACCATGGGTTCATATAACTCTTAGATATTTTAAGCTACTTTTGGTAGTCGGTGGCAAAATGTCTATGCAACAATCAACCAAACACAAGGAGTACGTTTTAGTAACCACCCAATGTACACCTCATCTAGATTTTTCAGTTAGTCAATTGAACAAACACACTACCTAACATATAAAGTTTGTATGTTATCAAAATTGAAGGAAAATGCCTTGCATTCAAACTAGACTTATTTAAAAAAAGAAAAACATGCATGACTTCGTTGAAGTTAATTTGAACATGAATGACTAAGTTTAATCCGATGGGTTCTACATTAAGTAGAAGTACTTTACTTGCTAGATTAACTATTATGTTATTGGAATGTTGAAACCATGTTAAGGGCATCTTATTTGTCCTACATGACCAGCACCATTCAAATCCCTTCTGACAAAACCGGTTTTGATAAGAAAGAAACAAAATTGATTGACTTGGCATAATCGGATCTTTCATTATTATCGAACATCGAACATCGAACTTAAAGTAGAAGAACACTTTGCGTTCCATTTGCAATGAGTGTCCAAACGAAATAACTGTAACTCGCATTTTCGCGAATTTTGTTGCCATTTTAACATGTATAAATCCACTTTTTTCCCAAGGTAATTTGATGTTTTGACAAGGGATCAAAATGGAAATTTCAAAAATATCAAATCAAGGTTTTTGACGATAAACAATGAACCATTCTCATTTTTGGTAATAGATTTCTGTCCAAAGTCAATTAATGCCCAATATAATATCCCAAGCCCCACATGAAAATTGTATTGTTCCTTTTCAATCAATGTGTTTCTATACACAGTCCACACCCTGGTCACGATTTTGTTTCAGAAGAACTAGTTTCCTTTCCCATGAACTACGTGAGATCAACTCTGCATCCTCATTAGTATTCTTGATTTCAGCATAGTCATGTCGTGTTTGTAACTCCATCTAACTTTGTGGTTCCTCAAAATCCTCTTCTAAATAGCTTGTTTCTCCCCATAGTCCAATACCCCTCTCCTGTGAACATAGACATGTAACTATCCTAGTATCACTGTCTGTGGTGTCTTGGTCCCTGTCTCAATCTCTTGATCCCATCCCCTGTTAGGGATTCCTTGGAAGGTTCCACTCTGGTCTAAAGTTATTCACTATTTCCTGACAAAAGCACTACACATCAATTTTGGGATCTCATGTCAAAATCCAAAGGAAAAGAGAAAGTGAAGGATGAGACTAAACAACAAAGCCTTCATCTGGCACAATTGTTGGAAGAAAGAAGGCAATGATAAAAGGTTCACATGTGGAACTCGAATTGGAAAGTTGCAAGGAAGCCATTGAATATGTCCAACATTTACTGAAAGGAAGAATTTTCCCCAAACTCCAAGTCACAAGGGAAGCAGTTGAAAAGCACACAAGGATGATATGGAATCTCCACCACCAGGTACGTATCAACTTTATTGAAGGGAGCTAACTGGAAATATTCTTCGAGGATGTGTTAGAAAGAGAGAAGGCACTGAGTGGAGGGCCTTGGTTCTATAGATCAAGTTAACTGATGGTAGGCCCATGGACTGATAGTGAGGAGGGCATTGTAGAAAAGCTTTACTCCCAAAAAGTGTGTCTCCAACTTCATTTACTCCCACGATCAATAGTGGAGGACACAAGAGTTAAGGCTTTGGGACTAATGGCAGGTGCGGTAGTTAAAGATCAACCTAAGATCCAAACAGGAGTATTAATAGGAGGTTTGTACACACGAGTGCATGTTATTCTGGATATTTGACGGTCTTTATTCATTGGCATGTTCATTACAATGGATGGTAGAAAGACATGGATTTGGTATTGTTATGAATCTCTTACTAAAGTGTGTGCCTATTGTGGACTTCTGGGACACAGATGGCACAGATGCAAGAGGATCAACAAATCTCTCGATTTGGTGAAGATTGAAATGGAAAACAGAGAAATAGATCTCCCCAGTGATTAGTTACATACTGGGTTCCGATATGAAAAGCCACTAAAAATTCTTGTGTATAAAGGACTGGTGGAAGGGTACAAACTAGCGTTAGTCCGAATGAGTGATACAAGGTTTGATGAGGACTTAGAAGATGAGGACTTCTTAGAGAAAAGACAATGCTTGGATGATTTGACTTCATGTGCAATTCGTATCATAAGGAAACTGTCATAGACTGAGTCACTGGGAATGGGTGAGTCAACTTACCTTTCAGGGAAATATTGCCGAGAAGAAACTTTGACAAAAGTCATGCCACTTGGCTACCATGCAAAGAAATAGTTGAGCATGTGCCTTGAACAAAACAACAGCTCCCAGGCAATACATAGGGATGATAATACACCTAGAGATCATGCAATTATATTAAATAACAGGCCTCAGGTGCAGATTGATTCAGAGACAAATGACAGTCATGCGAATACTCCTCAACCACAAAGCCTAAAACCAAAGTGCCCATATCTCAACACGTGGAAGGAAAGAGTTTGGACTAGCTATATTACTAAGAAGGGAAGATTCGGGTATGTGGATCTAGAACTAGGTCTGAAAAAATGGGGTCGAACAGAAAGACCTTATTTGATATGGGGTTACGATCTTTACTACAAGTGAACGAAGACCATCTGGCGATAATAGTAGTGGATGGAACCAAAACTCGCATACTGTTAACAAGCCTGGATTCTAATATGTTCAATAACAACTTGATAGTAAAACTGAAGGCAAATCTCCCTCAAATACCAACAGGTTGGGAGAAAATTCTAATGTTAGCTCAAACACTATTGGTAAACCAGAGTGGCTCCTCGGTTGATGAATCGGAATTCCCTAGGATGGGAGTTGAGGAGATATATGGGGACCTGAGGTACACCTCTCAAACGTCCCATTTTCTTTTTGTGTTCTTTCATTCTATCTAGATAGTGTTTATATTACAACTGTGCTGTGTGTTGGGCCATATATCATGACATTTCTAAGTTGGAATGTAAGGGGTTGCAATAACCCACATACAATTCATTTTCTAAATAAGTCAGGAAGTTTAATCTAGGCTTACTATTTCTATCAGAAACAAGATTGGATGAGGATAAATCAAAATACCTAGGGAAAATTCTTTGTTATACTCAAACCTATTACAACCCGGCCTATGGCTGTTTAGGTGGTTTGTTCTGTTGCTGGAAATCAGACTTATCCCTCTCCATAAAAGAGATAACCAACCGATGTATTATTCTGTACACAAGTCCGACCCAAATGTCTCCTAAATGTCCCAAATTGGTTACTTATAGGAGACTTGAATGAAATCATACACCCAGGTGAATTCAATGGAGCAAGAGTTGTGTCAAACAAAATATCAAACTCTCTCAATTCTCTAATTGAAAACCATTCCCTACTGAAAATTGAAATGATAGGGTCAAAGTTTACATGTTCAAACAAGAAATGGGGACCAACAAGGGTTAAAGAAAAGCTTGACCGTGAAATGGCAACACCTTAATGCCATGCCTAGTTTCCATTAGCCCGGATTACTTCCCTCCAAACCATCTTTTCTGACCATGCTTTGTTGGTTTTAGACACAAATCCCCAAACCACCACAGACTCTAAACAGTTTCATTTTTTACCTATGTGGGTAGAAGAAGAGGAATGTAGAAAAATTATCGAAACTCAAATGGTCACTACCTCTAAATTCTTCAACAGTCTCAATTAAGCTTCGACGGTATAAACAGGCTCTCAAAGAATGGAACTCTGTAAGATTTGAAAAAATTGATTCCAAACTTAGAGAAATAGAGCTTCAACTGTCAAAACTAGAAGAGAAGGAGAACCCAAATTGCCAACAGAGATATTGTTGATGAGAGAATATGAAAAATGGTTAATGAGAGAAGAAAAGTTGTGGAGAGTAAAGTCCCAGGAGTTGTGGCTTAAAGAAGGTGATCGAAACACCAGAAATTTCCATCAAGTCACCAATTTTAATAGAAGAAGAAATGCCTTAGAGTTCTTGAAATCCTCAGAAGGGGACGTGATGTCATTAGAAGAAGTAGCAGGAGCTTTTAAAAGTCAGACAAAGAATGTTAATAATACTGTTTATGCTGAAATCCCTGCAATCTAAAATTTAATCTTTGAAAAATTTATAGAGGTGGAAGCACAAGAAATTTTGTGTCCCCCTATAGGCGAGGAAGTTGAACAAGTGGTAAAGTCACCACGGGTCCACTTAGCCCTTGGACCAGATGGGTTTACCCCATTCTTCTATCAGAAGTTTTGGAGTGTTTTAAAAAAGGATGTTTGCAGATTGATGCGAGATTTCTTTAGTACAACACAATTCCCACCTCAGATAAATTTGACACATTTGGTGTACATCCCAAAAGTAAAGGTTATAGAAACAGTAAATCAATTTAGATCAATTAGTGATTGCAATGTAATCTACAAAATTTTGTCCAAGTGCTTGGTCCTAAGGATGTAGAAATATTTAGATAGACTTATTGCTCCAAACCAAGTGGCATTCATAAAAGGATGACAATGTGTGAATAATGTGATTCTAACTTAGGAAATTGTTCATAAAATGAAAAAACAGAAAAAAGGAAAAGGATGGGTCCTATTGAAAATTGATATGTCAAATGCATATGACAAAATGAGAAGAAACTTTGTTGTCCAAGTCCTAAAAGAGAAAGGGTTCCCTGATAAGTGGTGTGGGATGATCAAATGGTGCATCAAAACTCCAAAATTCTCAGTCAAAATAAATGGAACACAAAAGGAGTATTTCTCTCTTGAGAATGAGCTGAGGCAAGGGGACCCATTGTCCCCTTATCTATTCATTATAGGAATGCAGATCCTCTTGTGTTTGCTCTCGAAAGAAGAATCACATAACAAAAGTCAAGGGATAAAACTCAGTATGGGTGGACCCCAAATTTCACACCTTTTCTTTGCTGATGACTGTCTTCTAATCTGCAAAGCAGACATCAACCAAGTACAAAAGCTACTAAATGTATTGAAGGAGTTTGAGGAGATATCTAGCCAAAGAATAAACAAAGTGAAACCAGTTGTTCACTTTAGTTCTGGGGTTCATAGAAGACAAAAGAAAATGTTCCTGTCTATCCTTCACATGAAACAACTGAAACAAGTGGAGAAATATTTATATTTGGGAGTTCAGATTACCCTAGGAAATTCAAACAGAACTATTGGACAAAATAAACACAAGGATAGGTTTATGGAAAGCAAAATTTTTGTCTCAAGCAGGAAGAACCACCATGATAAAATCCACTCTTCAGGCCATGCCTAATTACATCATGGGCTCGTCCATCCTTCCATCCTCCACTCTAAAAAAGTTAGAACAAACCCCGAAGAATTTTTGGTGGGATGGATTGATTGAAAACAGATCTGTACATACCATAGCCTAGAACACCTTATGTAAACCAAAAAAATATGGGTGGTTTAGGGTTCAGATAGATGAAAGAATTTAATCAAGCTCTTTTTTCAAAACAAATTTAGAGATTATTTTTCTAGAGAAAATGGATTATGGAGGGAAGCAATAAAAGGAAAATATTTCAAAAATGAATTTATATTCTCTCTAAAGAAAAGACTGTCTGACTCCAGTTGGTGATGACAAGTATTAGCACCATGGGGAAAGTTAAAGAAAAATACCATTTGGAAAATCAAGGGTGGATCCTCAATTCATATATATGATCTGTGGGTTTCGTTACTACCAAATGGGATTCCTGAAGTTCAACTAGAAGCCTAGTTCCAATGTATTGGCCTAACTGTAAATGATCTCATTTCCAATTCTGGTCCATGGGACCAACAAAAAATTGAATCCATATTCACTGAAGATAGCAGATTGCTTATCTTGCAAACTCTGATCTCACATCATCTCTCTTCAGACAAGCTCATATGGAAAAACTCAAAATCTGGTGAGTATGATATAAAGACGAGTTACAGATTTTTCATGGCAACATAGGCATTTTCCTCTGGGCAACGAAGAAATTGGAGGCTCATATGGAAGTGAAAAGTCCCTTTGAGATTTCAAAATTTTTATGTGGAAGGCCTGGTGAAATGGAATCAAGACTAATGATAAACTGCACTTTCTAAATGAAGAAGAGAAGAAATGTCCCTTGTGTCAAATGACCACAGAGTCGTGGCAACATGTTTTCTTTGAATATGATTATGCTCGTGCTGTTTGGATATTAGGTTCTCTAGGCGTAAATCCAGATCAAATTCAGAACAAAGCTCCACATGCCTTCATTTCTAAATGGATAGAATCCAAGTTAAAATAATTGAACAAAGAGGAAAAGAAGGTTTTCATCGCCAAGTTTTTTGTCCTCTTCAGACTTATTTGGGATGTGAGCAATGCAACTTTGTATAGCAAACTTGTCTTGAATCCAATTCAGATGATAGAAACTATGCATCGTTTCTTACCAGCAAGCCCAGTTTTTCAGAACTCTCACCCATGTTTCATGCATTCTCATATAAACACATCAACAAAATACAGACCATTCATTGATGGTTCATTCATATCAACATTTGTAATGATACGAACATGAGCAGAAATTCAATTAGCAAATGATGCTACAATATTCTCAGGAAGCAGAAGAGTTGCTACATCCAACTCACTCCAAGCCGAATGGTGGGCCCTCCTTCATGGTATACAGTATTCCCACCATTTGAGTTTAAAAATGGCGCACTTTTTCAAGAAAATTTGCTCCCATCCCACTTGAGAATCCTTTACTCCTCATTCCAAATTCCTTTTTTTTTCTTTTTGTTTGTTGGCAAAACCGATCCAATTTTTTAATCCAATTGCCTAGGATTATAATTCATAGAATCTTATAAATGTCTCATATTCTTATCTTTTCTCGATCTTTTTGGTAATTTTTTTTTCTTGATAAAAAATTTAATATTCGACAATTGTTTTCTTTTTTCTCCCTTCTAAGCAATTCTGCAACTCGAATACAATAACCTAAGCACTAGCAACCCAAGAACTAGGGGAGGACTCAACTTCTCCAGCATGTGACTAGGTGTAGCTTATTTATGTAAAAGAAAAAAAAAAGGCAATCTAAAGCATTCATTTTCCAATAAGTATATTTTAGAAGGGGAAAGAGAGACTGCATAGGGAATAAGGAATAAACAAGACAAATCCTTAATTAGGCTTTGTTTGCAGCCATAAATGAAATTTAGACCGGCAAAGGCAAATGGATTGAATATTGTAACTTGAAATTTGACTTTATAATATTGCAACTTAAAATGAAAAGAGGGTGGTATAAACTTGAGTCACTTGACAACAATTTGTAGGATGCAAAATTTACACTAATGACAATAACAAGAGAAATAGTGCAAACTTTGCATTATATAAGAAAACAGATAAAAATCACAAACAAATACATACAAATTTGAACCAAGAGAGATTAAAACATTTATTTATTTATTTTTTAAACCCAAAATTTATTCCTGGGGTAATAAACATTTTGTTATCTTATATATATATATATAAAAGATTCTTCAAAACAGGTTCGATTGTCCGGTTTTTGGGTTGATGGTTCGATTGTCCGGTTTTTGGGTTGATGGTTCGATTGTCCGGTTTTTGGGTTGATGGTTCGATTGTCCGGTTCGAACGAATGACCTGTTTTGATAACAAAAATTACAAATAAAAAATTATAGAACTGTTCTATCATAACACATGATATATATATATATATATATATATATATATATATATATATATATATATATATATATATCAAACATAAGGTTCGATCGTCCGGTTTTTGGGTTGATGGTTCGATTGTCTGGTTCAAACGAACGACCTGTTTTGATAACAAAATTTACAAATAAAAAATTACAGAACTGTTCTATCCACTGGTTTTTGTATCAGCAGTTTGATCATTTAGTTCGAATGGATGACCTATTTTGACAACAAAAATTACAAGCAAAAAATTGAGTGTGTAAGGTCCATTAAACAATATCATGTGTTATGTCATTCGAGCGTGTGACTCAAACGATCCGAAAACAGAACCATTCTGGCCAACGATTTTTTGGTTAATGGTTCGACCATCCAATTTGAATGGATGGTTCGTGTTGACAACAAAAAATTATGAAACCATTTTGGCCATCGGTTTTTGGGTCAACGGTTCAATTGTTTGGTTTGAATGGATGACCCATTCTAACAACAAAAAATACAAGCAAAAAGTTGAGTGTGTGAGGTCCATTAAGTAATATAATACGTGTTATGTCATTCGAGCATGTGACCCATACGACTTGAAAACAAAACCGTTATGGCCACTAGTTTTTGGGTTGACGGTTCGACCATCCGGTTCGAACCGACCACCCATTTTGACAATAAAATTTAAAAAAATACAAAAGGCCAATAACCATTGAATGGGTCAACGGGTTGACAGTTCGACCACTAAAGTCAATGGGTCATTGATCGATTCAACGATTTTTGGCCAGGGATCGAGATTAGGGTAAAACAAAACCGGTTGTTGGGATGGTTCCCAATTATAAAAAAATAAAAAACGGATGGCCCGTTCTGACAACAAAAATTATAAGCAAAAAATTGAGTGTGTGAAGTCCATTGAGCAGTATTATATGTGTTATGTCATTCGAGCATGTGACTCATACGACCCAAAAACAGAACTATTCTGGCCATCAGTTTTTGAGTTGATGGTTAAACCATCTGGTTCGAATAGATGGCCCATTCTAACAAAAAAATTAAAAAGATATATAAAAAAGACCAAAAACCATTAAATGGGTCAATAGGTCGATGGTTCGACCACCCGGGTCAATGGGCCATTGACTGATTCAACAGTTTTTGGCTAGGGACTGGGATTGGGATAAAACAGAACCAGTTTCCTGAACGGTTCCCATTTAAAAAAAAATTAAAAATGGCCAAAAACCATTGAACGAGTCGATGGTTCGACCATCCAAGTCAATTGGTCGTTGACCAATTCAATAGTTTTTGGCCAGGGACCGGGATTGAGTAAAAAGGAACCAGTTGCCTGGACAGTTCTCGGGCTGAAATGTCCTTTTGTTCGAGTCAACGACAATTCAAAAACCATGGTTTTTATGCTTTTGGATTTTTACTATTCAAAGGTTTCTTCTAATGTGGGCTTTATTTGAGTGTGTAGTATGTTCTTTTTTTTTTTCATTTTCTGTTTTTGTATTTTTTTTTGTGTTTGATATTCTTCTTCAAGTTCCTCTAAAACGGTCTAGGGTTTACCACCCTTTTATTTTTTTTTGGGTTTTCTTGTGTAATTTTTTTTTTCTTACAAGACAATATGATTTGTCTCTTTTTTTGATTGCATGTATGTTTAACTCCGTCTCAAAGTGAAGCTTTGAACTCAATTTGAAACAAAGAACAACTATGAAGTAGAATTAAGAACTATCACTGTATGATTATGTTCTTTTATATGATGCTTTATTGAAACAATATTTAAAAAACAAACATATGATGATCTCTTTTAAGTCTTTATATGAATTTCAAGACAAGTTTCTTTTTAAGAAACTATTATATTTTTTAATGTAAAAAATAGTAATATTACAATTCCATTCCAGTCCCATGGCCCACGTCAGCTAGTTTATTTATTAAAATCGGCCATACTTGGTCTATATGTCTGTCATCCTTGGGTTCGTTGAAAGAATATCATTGACGTCATCGTTTTATAAAAAAGTTTGTTGAAAGAGAGATGCATGCCAACAACTATATTCTATCTAGTTATTCTTGTTCAAGTGTCATCAGAATTTGGCGCCACCTCCATCATACTTTCCACTGTTTTACAATTATAAGGCCACCAACATCATCATCTAGTTTAACTTGCTTGTTAATTTGCTTTGGTTTTAGTATTCCTTTTTCACTGGTGATGATATAGAAAAGCACTTTTTAACATGCAAATGAAATTTTGCACAATGTCCAAATTGAACATCAATATGGAGCCTTGTTAATGATATTTTATTTGGTCATTGTCGGGGGTTTGTTTAATTACCAAAATCATAAGAATAGTTTAAGGCCATGTTTGTGAGTGTTAATGTTAAAAATAAGTGTTTATTTAAATAAGATTTGCATTTGATATTTAATTTTTTTAAGTGCTTATTTTTCTTATTTTAAAAAATAAGCCCTTATTTTATATTAGGCGTTTGGTAGTCTTTTTTTTCATGATTATTTTGTCTTTCATTTTCTTTTAAATTTTCAAAATGCACCTTTATGAAAGTACTTTTATTAAATTATTTTTATAAAAGTACTTTTACGAAGTACTTTTATGAAAGCACTTTTATAAAATTTAACTAGGGATAATTTCATAAGTGGTATTTTAAAATTCAAATAGGGATACTTTTGAAAGAAAAAAATTTAATAAATGCTTATTATATAAGCACTTAAAAAAACTGGAAGTTTGGGCCAAAAAAAAATAAGCCCTTAATTTTAAAATAAGCACTTGTTCTGGGCTTATTTCTCAAACACCAATAAGTGCTTAATGGTGTGGTCTCGGGCCTCCTGGCCCAAATAAACACTTTTTTTTAAGCACTCCCAAACATGGCCTAACTCTCTTGGTGTGAGCTTGTTTTATAGCATGTGTCCCAAGATCAGAGTCAACGCTCACAAGACTGTCTTCCTATCATTCTTCCAATCTTTTACAGCCATGTATTGGAAATATTTTCATACTTGTATGTTTTTTTATAGGGAGATATTCCCAATGTAAGACTGCAAGGGACTGTACAAATGGTGTAAGCATGGTCTTGTGAGGACCAAATCTGATTTCATCTATCCCAAGCGTAGATAAAGGAAGAGTGTTGCATCAGATGAGCAGGCAAGTACTGCAGCTTTTGCCAAACTCTCATAATAATCTTAAATCATCTTAGGGATAAGTAGAATGCGCTCAGAAATCTGAAATTACAGCCACCTTCTAGTCTACTAGGAGTCCCTCTATAAACCTCATCCTGTCCGTCAATCCACATTCATTCAACCCTTAGAAATCTTAGCTCCACCCTAGGGGTGGACTGAACGGTTAAAACCCTAGGGGTGGACTGATGGTGACCTTATTAACCTATTTATGATGATGTTAAGTTTCTTAATGTGCAGATAAATATTGATTGATATTTCGAATTTTCAAAGTAGAATCATTAAGGTAAATGCAAAATGCTATAATTTTCCATTGGTTGGTATAATGACAATATCTTGGGCTGATAAGCTTTGCAACGTGATTGGGGCAATAACTTTGTAGAAAAAATGCTAAACACTTGATGTTCATTACTAAAAGAAAAACTAGCCTCGGTAGAAGTGGTTTGAAAAAGTCTGAAGGCTAGTCACTTCACTTGACAAATCAAAAGCCAGACAAGTGCCTCTCAATTTAAAAGTCTGTTTGCCTTAAAAGTTAATTTATAAAAGCAAGAAAAAGTATACCTCTTAATGGTGGCTTAAAGTGGAATGGAACTAATCGTTCTAATTCACTAGAAAAGTCTTAATGAAATGATGAAAACACTGAAGCATCTTTTTATCTTTAAGGTTATGTTTGGTTTAAAGGAAAAGACAGAGAAAACTATATAAGATTTATAAAAGTTTTTTTATTTTTTCCTGTCCCACAGTACATCTCTGCCTTGGGAACATCTTCTAATAATAAACGTTATCATATCTGATATTATCATTGGGAAATATTACCAATACACAATGGGGATGTGCTGTGATAGGTTATGGGAGAATTTTGTAGGGACTGATTAGATGTCCCTTTCCCTTCTTTTCCCTGCCTTTTCCTTCAAACCAAACAGCCTAAATATCTATCTAAACAGAACAATTTTCAAATGTTGAGACAGCAGCCTCCCTTCTCTTCAACATATTCTGATGCTAATGGCCTAAATGAGTGGGCCCTTGAGATATCCCAACCTTTATCCACCCCAATAAAAGAATTTAGTAATAATTCGAGGGAAAGTATCAGGTATTTGACAACCCATTTATCAGTTAATGTTCTAGAATCTAGATTCACGTTCTACCTAATCAGGCGCCACAAATTAGGTTTCTGATCCTGAAGGGCAACTGTATGAACATTGAAAGCCTAAAGTTATGTGGGCCATGGACCTACCCATTACCCAATCCGTCTAGAACTAAATCCCGAAAAACCCTTTTTTCTATCAAAAATGTATGCCCGTTAAGGAGTTGTTTGGCAACATGATTGCTATTGTTTTGAACTAGATCTAGGGTATGGGACACAGGCTGGCCTCATTAATTGCTTAGTGCTAACTGCTACTGCCTTACTAAGGAACCAGGGCCCAGGCCCACTATAGGATAAACCATTTAAGTAAAGTCACATCGAAAGTGTTTTTTCTAAAAGTATCTTTTTTATTTTTTAATTTTTAAAATGGATCTGGAGGTATCTCATTCTTATGGACCCGAATACAACTCAAATCGGTCTGAGGACTGAGGTGCACCTTTTGTTGAAGAAGACGCAGGTCCATTTTTGGGCCCAATCCAGTTTTTCTCTCATTTTCAATGTAAAAAAAATAAAATAAAAGAAAGAAATAAAACAGGTTAGAATGCCCAATTTGAATGAGATGGAGAGGAAAGACGGGAAAACCATTAAAAAAAAATCCTAACCCTTTTAGTCAGTGGACCTCATTTAGCCGATGGATATCTCATGCTCTTATTTTTTTGGTTACCATCTCTCATTGATGCACGGGAGTCAGTAAAAAACAATAGATATCTCATATCTATGGCTTAACCTAAATTTTTTGTGATGATTGCTACTTTTAAAAAGGGTGAAATAAAAATGGAGAGATTTCAGTTCTATCATTGATTGTAACATCACCAATCAAGAAAGGAAGCACCTATCATGCCTATCTTGTCATAAAAGGTTACAAGGTTGTTGGGAGATTCATTAAATCACTTTTTGAAGTGCTTAGCTTGATTGAGTTTCTCTGTATCTTGCATCTTGCAATATCGTAAATGTTCTAAATCATTCAAAAAATTTATTTGATTTTTTTTATGGGATGATAGTTGGTGGTCCATTTCTTCATATCATCCCTTCTTATTTTACTAGAATTGTGTATATTTCAGAGAGCTTATATCTCATCGAAGAAGAAAGGGATTCTATTCTAAATGGTTTTTTCCTTACTTGAAGAAGAAATAATTAGGGTTTTATCTTCAATAATTTTCTTGTTTCATTTACCTTTATTGTCGAATTGGGCAACTAATTCCATTTTTAAATTTCTTTTTAATTTTCATATTAAATAAATAAGGGTAAATCTCTTAAACCGCCCCAACTGTTTATGAAATTGACAAACTGCACCCTTACTGTTTATATATTGTCTTAAGCTACCTTTAAGTTTTTTGACAATTGATACGCCGGTGAATACTAACAAAAAAAAAAAATGAAATATCGAATTTGCCCTTCACTATTTATCAAAATTTCAAAATAAAAACCCAACTGACTGTGTAGATTGGCTCATTAGTCTTTATGGGAGAGGATTGTAGTGTTTCAGTTGTCATTGTAATTGCCATCGATGACGGTGCTGCCTTTCCCAATCCCAAATTCAAGAGAACGGTGAAAGCTTTCTCCGTTCTCAATGGGATTACCCCTGCAAGTGGCATTTTTAGTTCCTCTGGTTCGGTTTCTGGAAAGAGACTAGAGGTAGATCCAGAGAAGTGATTTGGATGACTAGCGGAGAATTAGAGACATTAAGGTAGAGGTGGCCGTGGTGTTCCTTAGAAGCCTCATCATCATCATCATCTTCTTCTACTTTGACATTCAATTGGGACCTCTCCCCTCTTGAAATTACATGAACAGATGAAAGAAGTAAAAGAAAACAAAAAAGAAGAAGAATGGGTCAAGACCAAGCAACGATAAATATTCTACCCAAAAATTAGAACCGGACTTCCACTTTGAGGAGAAATCAAATTGTGACAATCTTAATAGAATCAAACTTCCGCATTACGACAATCTTAATTACCTACTTGCATTTATTCAATAAAATCATCACGAGAACTCAAATTGAGGATTACTTGTCACTTGTAGTTTGTTTGCTCTTTCTTCTTCGATGAACCTCAGCCGTTCAATTGTGAGATCGGCGACGTTGAGGACTGAATTTTCTGACGTCGATGGTTGTCGGCCAACTACAATTCATCATTCAATGAGAAGGTTTCTGAGAATGTCCATTGCAGAGAGAGAGAGGGCAGTTCTAGGTTGGCGAAAAGGAAAGAGGGTAGAACTGGCGACTGTGTGGATCATTGCAACCGCTGCAACTTTTAACAGTGGTGGTAAAAAATAAAAATATTTTAAGAATTTTATAGTAATTATCACTCACGTGATGTATACGTAAACCTGTGACAAAAAATTAAGGAAGGTTTTAAAAAATTATTAGAAAATGAGGGAATTTTAAGACAATAGATAACTAATAAAGTAAGGTGGAATTAGTCAATTTCACGGTAGGTTAAGATATTTTGAAAGGAGCAATCAACCATTTAATGACACCCATATGAGAAGTAGTTGTTGTAGATGAATGACGTGTAAAACCGTAAATGGAAGTGCACCCCGTCGTCTCACGAGAAGGGGATCTGCTCCTCACAAAATGTGAGGCGCCTGTGCGGCGGTGTGAGGAGCAGATCCAGTCTCCCGTCTCACACGAAGGGAAGTGCAGGAGATCCCGACTCGTCAGGTAATCGGGTACCCGTCGTGCACAAACGAGTCATGACATCTTCCGCGGCCCACACGCCTCACCGCTGAGTGGGACCCATGAGTCACCACCAAAGTGTCCAAACTCGGAATATCGAAGAATCTTCCGGGCTTTGTCTCTAAAACCATAAATCATGGCATTAGATAATCATGTATTGCTGTGGCCCACAATAGAAGTTTTTGATTTCACGGTCCAAAAAAATTATGTCGTAATAAAAGTGTTTTGTCCTTTTCGCCACGTGGCAAAATTTTAGCGATTTTCACGGATTTGAAGTCTCTGGTCAAACCCGACGAGAAAACCACCAATGAATGAGAGCCATTAAAGGAACCTGATTTCCAAAGAAGCAAAACCCAGAGTCTTCCAAAAATACATTAAATGTAATATCGAGGATAAAGGAAGACCAGTGAGTGTCCAGACAAAATGCTTCGGCAAGAGGAGAATTGAGAAAAGGATTCGAAATAGAGACCCGAAACGGGACGAGTCCTTCGATTAAGTATTGAGGTTGACTGAACTCGCAGGTGGCGGTGAACAGATGGAACGCATGGTTTTATGAGGTGGGTTCTTACCAGTTCGTCTTTTGTTTGAGGTGGCGTGGGGTTCTTACCAATTTAGTTTTTATGTTAAATTGTTTAAATAATTTACGCTGTTATTGCGTTACTGTACCCTGTGCTTGGAAAGATAAATAGAGAGAAGGGCTCGTGAGATGGAAGGATTCACCGGTTCATAGTTCGCAGTCTCCCGCCACTTCATAGTCGTTGATGGATAACCTGTTGGGTCTTCTCAGAATCCGCGTTAAGCGTGGTGTTAATCTTGCCGTCCGGGATGTCCGGAGCAGTGATCCCTACCTTGTTATTAAAATGGGTAAACAGGTCTGCTTCTTGATCGTTTTGATCATTGTCTTGGTTTTCTCTCTTTTGATATTTCTTTCTGTGTGTATGTCGACATGGGTTTGTAGTCTTTGATCTTTGACCATGCATTTCAATTCATATAAATATATTTTTTGCTCTTCTGAGCTATTGAGATTGGTTACTTCGATGTTTGATGGAAGACTTTGCTGTATTTTGGTTAACCCTCTTTTCTCCCTCTCTCTCTCTCTTTCTCTCTCGCATATATTCGAATTCTAAGCCTAGTTTATACAATTGAAAGGCAGGGGATTAAAAATGGACTTGTAATTCTGTTGCTGGATGTTTTGCTACGAAAAAAAGACCTCTAGATTTCTTCTTATTTTGTCTATTTCTTAGGAGATGAAAATTGTTTATGGGGAACTTGCTTTCTTTGACTAATATATGGGACTTGGAGCAAAAGCTCTGTTAATAACAACTATTGTTCTATTAAAGATTGTGAATGAAATCAAACCTTTTATTGTGGCATAGGACAAGAGGTGGCTAAACTCGAATAAAATCTCTCTGATAATTAATTTCATTCTCTTCCCAAAGTTTGATGTCCAATGATCCTTTTTTCTTGTAGTTTTTGCCTCTGTTCATCTTGGGCTTTGATTTCCTTTTCTCCCACAAGTTTTCTTTTGGTCTTTAATTCTTTTTTTTTTTTTTTCTTTTTAGTAATCTTATTTAACTGTTTAGTGCTTGAGTAAATTAGAATCCTCTTTTGTCAATTTTAGGAACTTTCAAGTTATTACTGCAGTATGAAACTAGCGGTTCATCTTTAGAATCCTGAAAGTGGGTGGAGAAAATCAATTGAATATATGCAGGTTGATCTTTGTTCTGCAATATATAGTTGATTCTGCCGGGTGATTGTAAGTATTTGTTAGTCAGTGAACTAACCATTGCCGCTTTAACAATTATTGGATGGATTTTTCTAGAAAAACCACTTTCTCTATTGCCAACCAAAAAAGTTATTGAACCAAGCAAAGGGATTTTACATTATTATCCATGGTGATTACAACAAGACCAAACCAATAAAAATGTCATAGAGAAACTCTTTTCCCAAGAACAATGCTTTATCCCCAATGCCACATTCTTCTAACACCAATCTCACAAAGAGGTTTAAAACAGGGATACAAGTTGTATAAGATGCCAAAATCCATAACCGGGGATACCTATACGAAAACCAAAAAGTTACCCCAAGAAAATACTTAAGATGTACAAGGGTAATTTTTTCCTTCTAGCTTCCCAAAAGAGACCATGCAGTGCCTTGTGGTTCATGGCACAAAAACCTCAACGCTATCTTTAATGTCAAACACCGTGTAGTGTGTACGTTTTTCCTCCTAATAGCTGGCTCTCTCCCTAGTAACAATAAGGGAAAATTCCCAATTAGTACTTTGTACTTTGGGTCTAGTGTCACTTTGGTCACTGAACTTTAAAATGTGACAATTCAGTACCCGAACTTTTAAAATGTGGCAATTTAGTACCTGCCGTTAACTAGGTGTTGATCAACCGTTAAGTGACATTTTAAAAAGATACAAATGCTCTTTGAGTGTTATCTAATTTTCTTTATCAACTATTCAAACATTGACAAAAAATTAATAGTCCAAAATCCTTGCCTCTTCTATTCAAGAAAGTTGGGGTCACTAGAATGCCCACTTAAATGGAACATCAACTCCTGTCAGAAAAAAAAAAAAGAAAAAACATACAAAAGAAAAGAAAAAAAAAACGGAACCTCAACTTTCTTGAATGAAAGAAGCAAGGATTTAGGACTGTTAATTTTTTGTCAATGTTTAGATGGTTGATAAAGAAAATTAAATGACACTTGAAGGGCATTTGTGTCCTTTTCAAATGTCACTTAATGGTAGGTTAACAACTGATTAATGACAGGTACTAGATTGTCACATTTTGAAAGTTCAAGTACTGAAGTGCCGCATTTTAAGGTTTGGGGACCAAAGTGGCACTAGGCACAAAGTACAGGGTATTAATTGGGAATTTTCCCTAACAAAAATGTGGTCAATGTTCTGAGCAAGAATGATGACTTGAAGCATTCTCCACATTGTTAGTTTCATCAAAACATTATCTACGTAATCAGTAAAGTAGAAATATTAATCAATGGAGTTTTGTGGTATTCCATACTATTTTGGATTTTACATTGATAGGTAATGAGGAGATGATGTGGGCATTTATAAAAAAAAAGATGAGGAGATGATGTGGGTGAAAAATATTGGTGACATGTTGAGATTGGCTGTTCTTTTCTATTGTCTCCATGTATGTAGAAAGAAGCTTGAGTTGTGAGGCCAACATAGAATATCTTCTTCATGGATGGAAGAGGGATTCTGCTTGATTCTCTTACTAAGTGTATCTAATTATTACCTCAGGTTACTCAAATAAGATGGGTTATCAACATTTGACACTTGTTTTGGTTTACTTTGGAAGCATGATCAATAATATTAAGCAGATCTTATTTATTTTTTCATTAACAGTGTCTATAAGTTTAGTTCTTAGAATACTCAATTCAAAATGGAGGCACCAAGTCCTGTGTTACACAATTCATTTTATGTTAAGACTTGAAAAGTTGATCAATTTTGTGGGGTTAAAGGATGAAATTGATGTCATTAGAGTAATCTTTTGATTTTCATATCTATTTTTTTTGTTGATCAATAACAGAAAGAAATTTTATTAAGAAAGGATAACTAAGTACAAAGATGAAGAAGGGGAGAGATAAACTCTCTTAGCCCTCCCCAATAGATTCAATTTACAACATAGCCCAAAACAAACTCTTCCTTCCCACCCCTTGTTTAGCTAGTGCGTCAGCAAAAGCAATGGCATCTATCCTCACCCAATTAAATGTCACCTCCACACTCAATGATTTTGCTACTCTCTCTCTCTTTCTCTCTCTCTCTCTCTCTAAATCTATCTGCTCAGCTTTGAATTGTTACATCTTTTACGAGTAAGTTAAGCATCCGTAGTGGATTATACTTGATCATGACATGGCTTGCGATGCAGCGTTTGACTTATAGTCACTTCTTTTCTAACTTATTCTTGGCTTCTTGCTTGAAATTCAATTATTAAATTTTTGGTGATAATGGTCAGTATTGTTGTTAAACAAATGTTTTTAAATCTGGTGCAGAAACTGAAAACTCGTGTAGTGAAAAAGAATATCAATCCTGAGTGGAATGAAGATTTAACTCTTTCTGTGTCAGATCCCAAACTTCCAATCAAGCTTGTAAGTATTCTTTTGGACTTCCTACATGTTGATTCTCTTCTTCCATATCCAAGTCATAAAATGCAATGGTAGTATAACCCATAGTAATTAAAAGTTGAGTTAATGCTTTGATGATGGTAGACAATTATGGATGTATTATGTCAAATCATTGAATGTAACTTACAAAAATTACTGTATGTGCTCAAGGGGGTAAAATGGGCATGGAAAAAAGAACTAGGAGCTGATTGTGATATTTGGGAAGTCTAGGTTTTGAATATCCACTGATAATGCTGTGGGTATTCCTCCATGGCCACAACACTCTGACTAATTTTATTTTTTTTATTCATGCTGAGAATATAATGTAGGGAGATCTGTACAAAAGCACAAGTTACCTTTCCCCGTGCTTCCTTGCAAGTCAAGCAGTGTTTCTGTTTCATTATATATGAAAGTTACTGCAAAATTTTAGGCCCATTGAATGTGCTAAGAAACATTTTTGAGTATTGCAGACGGTATATGACAAGGACACTTTCTCCCTGGATGACAAAATGGGACAAGCAGAGCTTGACATAAGGCCATTTTTGGAAGCTGTAAAGGTGGACTTGAGAAATTATCCAAGTGGTACAGTAATAACGAGAGAACTACCCAGCAGGCAAAACTGCCTTGCTGAAGAGAGCTGTATTGTCTGGCAAGATGGAAAGGTTATCCAAGATGTGTGTGTGAGACTGAAAAATGTGGAAAGAGGTGAAGTGGAACTTCAGTTTCAGTGGATTAAGCTCCCTGGTTCCAACTCTGAATAGAAATCATGGATGACTCTCTTCTGCTTGGTTGTCTCTAGTATATCTTCAGCTTCCAAGCTTTCATTACCTGACTCAAAGGAATTTACCTACATTTGTTTGTTTTTTCGTGAATATGTAAAAACACATTTGCCTTTAGAATGTGTTTTCTTTCTTGGGTTGAACTGTTGTGTTTTCTTTCTTGGGTTGAATGTTCGACTGTTCTGGAACAGTTTTTTTCTTTTTCATTTTTTTTTGGCTGCCTATTTATAATAACTGTTGCATTGATGGTGCATTTCTTATTCTCTGTTTGAATACTTTTGTGACTTGAATAAATATGTGAAAATAGGCTTCCTATTTATTGTTATATCACAAAGTTATCTTAGGAATAAGACCATACCATTAGTCATTGCACACCATTAGAAGCACCATGGACATTAGCACAATTGTATTACCTTTCTTCGCCTCGCACCACAGCCGCTGCCCCGTTCTTCTTTTTATCACACTTCCTGTTAAGGACTTAGGCCATGTTTGGGAGTGCTTAAAAATAACTGCTTATTTGGGTTGGGACTATACCATAAGGCATTTATTGGTGTTTGAGAAATAAGCCCAAAATAAGAGTTTATTTTTTAAGCTTAAATTTTCAGTTTTTTTCAGGTGTTTATATAATAATTACTTATTCAATTTTTTTCTTCCAAAATTATCTATGGTTGAATTTTAAAATATCACTTATAAAATTATTCCTAGATGAATTTTATAAAAACACTTTTGTAAAATTACTTTTATTAAAATGCTTTCATAAAAGTGCTTTTGTAAAAATATTTTTATAAAGTGTTTTCGTAAAAGTTTTTTTATAAAAGTTATTTCATAAAAGTACTTTTATAAAGATCTATTTTAAAGATTTGAAAGAAAATTGTTGCAGCGCAATCCAGTCACTCCTCACTGGCACTCGCGTGGCTCTTGAGAGGTACCTGAGACGAGAGAAAAGAGGAAGAACTCTCGGGGGGTTTCCCGGCGAGAACGCTCCGATGCTTAAGTTAGTATTGAGTGCAAGAAGCGAAAGGAGAACGAAGGCTAAGAGTGCAGGTTACACAGGTGATTCGAAGATTCCTTGTTCCTTGAGAATAAGCCCCTTATAACTGAATTCCGTTGCTTCAGGCCCTCTGGTCTCTGACAGGGCAGGTATAACCGCCACTGTCAGTCTGCCATATCCGTTACAAGTAGGGCTGAGGTGGCATGCGCGGGGCCGTCGCGTAGAGTACGTGCTTGTCAGGTGTGGGACGCCTTTCTAAAGGTGGCAGGCGCCGCGAGGGGGACATGCTTGCTGTCCATAGGTTCGTCGGGTACGGCGGTCGGGCAGAAAGCCCTCCTATGGTATACCGAACTGTTCTCCTACAAATTACCCTGAACTGGGCTGTCCTTTGAGTGACGGGTTACCTGTAGCCGGTTATGCTGAGCTAGCTGACCCGAGGTCTTTGTGCCTCGGGGCGTCCGGAGAAGAATCAGTGCATTCTTGCTTGGGAGTGGCCCGAGGTCCATTGGGAGGAGCTCGGGCCTCAAAAGGGGTCAGGGCGTCCCGAACTCGGGACCCCCGAAGTGCCTTAACCCCGGGGAGGAGGTGCGGGCAAGGCGGCTTTCGACGAGTGGTTTGCCTGCTGAGTTGTCGTGCTGAACTCAGCGGGATTTTCCCTCTAAGTTGTGCTCACGTCCGTTGCACTGTCATGCTAAGTCACTGTTTGAGTAGGGTCACACCCACGTGTACCTGAACTACAAGGTCGGCCAAATCACCCTCCATCAATTGCCCCCCGCTCCCTGTGCTGGCGGCGATGACCCAGCGTGGGGAGGTCATGACACGCCGGGTGGATTTGGCGTTGGTATTTAAGCTGCGTTGTCATGGGTTCCGTCTAGCTCTACTGGTCTAACGCCCGGCTCGACCGAGAAGAGATTCGAGTCGTGTCCAGATTATGTGCGGATTTCATGCGACTTGGACTTCCGGACGTCAAAAATGCGCTAAATCATTTTTGCCTTGAAGAACCTGCGGTCGTGGCTATAAATAGGGGGTCCCTTGGCTATTTTCTTTGCCACAAAGCTGTCGTCGTTAGTTTGAGCTCGTGCCAGGGGTCTCTTAGCTCGGGTCCTCCAATTCGTTTTCTTCTTCCAGTCCGGTTGCGTTTCTTTGGTGTCCTCCTGAGCTTCCTTTTCCCTTCTAGTTTGTTTCTTTCTTTTAGTTCGGTATGTCATCTAGTGTGGACAGTCTCATCAACTAGCCCGAGGTAGGTACTTCAGGTCATTGTGACCCTTCCCCTGCCCGACCTGCCCGCAAAGCACGGGCAGCTTCGGGTAAGTTGGCGTCCACATCCCATCGAGGTTGGGTGCCGGACCAGTTCGGTCCCTCTACTCTGACACCAGAGAGGCTTCGAGACCTCATCCAGCAGTTCAACCTTCCTTCTGAGTACAACTACAACCTTCCCACCGGTAACTTCCCCTGGGAGCACGGTCCGGATGAGGTCATGATTTTCAGGGAACAGATCGTCGGTGGGCTTCGTCTCCCTCTTCACCCCCTTATCCCTGAGGTGTTAAGGCATTTCAATATCACGCTAGATCAGCTCCACCCCAACTCCATTCGGAATTTAGTGGGGACCATTTCTCTTTGTCATGAAAAGTGGTTCTCTTTGGACGCGGACATACTCTTCTCCATACTGTTGATAAAAAAGAGTGCATCTAGCGCTCCCCTGAGCACGGGCAGGTCTACTACTTATCTCCTCGCCCAGGTTTTAAGTTATTGCATAAGTTCCCGAGCAAGGTCCCGGCTTGGAAGCGAGACTACTTTGTGGTATGGGCCAGCACAAGATGGCCCTTCCTTACCAGCTGGAGGATGGCTACCCAGGTGACCAGCACCACCCTCAACCAACAGACGTGGGAGGCCTTCCACTCGTGGGCTCAAGCTGAGCTCGATCATCGGCAATACATCACCGAAGAGAAGCTCGCTTAGGTCAGTTTGAGCTCGGGTAGGTCTATTTCTATCTTTTGGCACTTTGTTTTTATCTGCTTGTCATTTTTGGGTTTACTGACACCAACTTTTTTGTAGGCCCCATGGACGAAGAAGAGAAATCACAGCTACCCGGCTGCCAAAAGGGCTCGTGTGGAGTCACCAACGGATCCCTCCCCCGAACTTGATCATTCCCGATCTCCTACCCCTGAGACCAGACTCAACAGCGCCCCTCCGGTAATAGATCTGGAGGGCGACTTTCCACCCCAAAGGCCCGAGGCTGCGAGGGGGTTGGAGAACAAGCCAGCAGGGGTTTACTGCTGAGGCTCCGAGCTTAGCTAGGGCAGCCGCTGAGGCTACATAGGGGTCGGCTCAGCATACTACAGACGTGGCAGCGTCTAGCTCAGGGACCGAAGAGGAGGAGTCCATCTTGCATCATGAGGTCAACCTCAACCGAAGCAAGAGGGGTGTCATCAATGCTGAAGTCATGAGCTGGGCCGAACTCTCCCCAGGTCAGCTTGGAGGTCGCGCGGTAACCCACATTATGGTGGTAAGTTCGTTTTTTTTTTTTTTTTGGCTAACTAGTTTCCTTCTGTTAGGCGAACATTGTCGTGCATGCCTTAACTTTCCAATCTGATAAACGCTTGAGGCGCGCTTTGGCTACCGAGGAGTCATCCCGTATGGCCCATGCCGAGCTAAAGGCAACATAGGACAAGGTCCATCAATTGGAGAGTGTTGCCGCCGCCCAGAAAAATCTGAACGACACCTTGGCACTAGAGAGGGAGGAGCTGGCCCGGGAACGAGACAGGTTGAAGGCAGAGGTGAAGGGCTCCGAGTTGGTCAGGAAGCCCTAAAGCTCGAGGTGGAAAGCCTCAAAATGGCCCAGAAGGCTTCACAGCTCGAGATGCAGGCCCTCAAGGGAACCAAGGAGGCCCTAGAGCACGAGGTGGAGTCTCTCAAGGCCGATATCGGGGAGAAGACATAAATCTTTCACGATGCTTTGGAACAGACCAAGGTTCAGTCCGTCGTCGACTACGTCAAGTCCTCGAGGTTTGACAACATAATGTCAAAGGCCTACCGCAGGGGGTTCAAGCTTGGCCGATGGTGGATAAAGCATACCTACCCCGATCTGGATATAAGTGCCTTCACTTCTTTCAACATCACAGATGACATGGCATGCCAGGCTGCGGATGACCCAGACTCCGAAGACGACGACGACAACGGGAATGCTGATGCCACCGATCTGATTGATTCTTCTGAGGAAACCCCTGATGAAACCCCGAGTAAGTCCGATGAGCCTCCCAAGTAGTCAGGCGCTCCTTGTATTCTGGGCCTGCGAGCTCGATTTCCCTCTCTTTTGTATTGAATGTATTTATGTAGTGTAATGGGTCCTATATAATGAAGAACGTTTTTCGCCAAATACTTGCGTAATTTTCTTTTACTTGCCGAAGCGGTTGTCTTACTCTGAACTGTTAGGCTACTAGGATGAATACCCGGAATGTGGGTTCCTCAACCATCGTGGTCCCAAACTGTATTCCGACACTTAGTAGGGGTAGCCTTGTGTACACCGAGGTGAGTGACATAGTAGGGGTACATGCCCGACCTGTCTACACCCGGGTTAAGTTGGCATTTGATTGTCTCTTACGGGTTTAACTTGTCACATGACAGGACGGGCTATCCGTCACAGGGTTCCTAGCTGAAGTGCCCGTGTCTTAGGTTTTGCAAGCATTTAGCCAATGCTGATGAGAACTAGATATTGTATGCTGCCGAGGTCTTTTCATTATCTCGGCGTTCTAGCCCTTAGGTTGGAGGAGTGGATCGTGGCCCACTCTCGGAGTCTGCCCATGCTATAGAGGCGGCTGGGTCTTGTTGTGTTGAGGTCATGTCAGCTTGGCGTTCTTTGCCCTTAGGCTCTAGGGGTGACTTATAGTCTATTTTTGAGGTTTGCCCGTACCTCAAAGGTGACTGGGTCTTATTGTGCCGAGGTCATGTTAGCTAGGCATTTTTGCCCTTGGGCTTTGGGAGCAGCTCGTGGCCTACTCGGTTGCTACAGATAGTATTGTCTTAAGTTGACAATATTCCATGTCCGAGGTACTTGTTTCCCTTCAAGAGTCTCGAGCTCGTACGTTCCTTCCCTGAGCACTCGCTTCACTTGGTAGGGACCTTCCCAGTTGGACCCGAGCTTGCCAGTGCCGAGCTCGGGTACCATAACTTTATGAAGGACCAGGTCGCCGACGCGGAGGTTCCGCCTCTTGACCCTGGCGTTATAGTACCGAGCTATACTCTGTTGGTAGGCTACGGTCCTGATGTACGCGAGGTCCCTTACTTCATCGAGTAGATCGAGGTTGGTGCGCAACTCATCTTCGTTCATTTGATCACTGTATGCTTCTAGTCGCAGTGTAGACACTTCGATCTCTGCAGGGATTACTGCTTCAGTGCCGTAGGTGAGATTGAAGGGTGTTTCTCCCGTAGCGGCCTTCTCCATGGTCCGGTATGCCCATAGGACATTGGGTAGTTCGTCTGCCCACAATCCTTTAGCTCGGTCTAACTGTGCCTTTAATCCGCGGATGATGGCTCTGTTCGTTACTTCTGCCTGACCGTTTGCTTGAGGGTGTGCGATTGAAGTAAAGTTCTGTCGGATTACCATGTCTTAGCACCAGTCTTGGAATTTGATATCTTCAAACTATTTTCCATTGCCCGAAATAAATACCCGAGGTAATCCGAAGCGGCACACAATGTTTTTCCAAAAGAAGTTTTGAACATTCTGGGTTGTGATCGTTACGAGGGGTTCGACTTTTATCCACTTGGTAAAATAGTCCACTGCTACCACCAAGAACTTCCTTCCACCCGTTGCTGGCGGGAATGGCCCGAGTAGATCGATGCCCCATTGTGCAAAGGGCCACGGACTTGTGAGATACTTGAGGTCGGCAGCGGGTTAGTGGTGGATATTGGCATATCTCTGGCATTTGTCACATTTTCTAACGATTTCAATGGCATCTGCCTTCATTGTTGGCCAATAATACCCTTGTCGAAGTGCTTTCTGGGCAAGGGCTCTGCCCCCCAAGTGCTCGCCACACGACCCCTCATGAGTGTCGTGGAGTACGAGGTCAGCTTTGGTAGGCCGCAAACAACGTAGATAGGGGAGCGTGTAGGATCTCCTGTATAGCCGCTCGTTTATCATGACGTATTTGGATGCCTAGCGCTGCACCCTTCTGGTTGCATTGCGATCTGCAGGGAGGGTCCCATGTAGCAAGAAGCTCGCGAGCGGGTCAATCCAGCTCGACTCTGCTTGGACGATGGGAGCGACCTCCTTTGCCCCCTTAGAATGCTAGGCCAAGACAGGTCCTCTATGTACACGGATCTCATGGTGATGTCGCTAGTGCTGGCTAACTTGGACAGAGCGTCGGCCTTAGCGTTCTCCGACCTAAGGATCTGTCTGATGAAGTGTGACTGGAAGTCGAGCAGGGCTTCTCTAACTTTGGTCAAGTAGGCAATCATGGTTGGTTCGTGAGCTTCATACTTGCCGGTGACCTGGTTAACCACGAGCTGGGAGTTGCTGCAGATAACAATGTGCCTTGCTTTTACTTCTCTGGCTATGGCTAGTCCAGCTATCAATGCCTCGTACTCTGCTTCATTGTTAAACGCCGCAAACTCGAAGCGTAGCGCGTATTCCAGTTTCGTACCACTTGGGTTGTGTAGAACTATTTCGGCACCACTGCCCTGTTGGTTCGAGGAGCCATCTACGTGAAGGATCCAGAGCTCCTCATCCCAGCTCACGGTTGGCTGAGTGTGCATTCGGCTATGAAATCTGTTAAGGCTTGGGCCTTAATGGCAGTTTGCGGTTTGTACTGGAGGTCGTACTCGCTGAGCTCAATGGCCCACTTTGTCAACCAACCAGAGACCTCGGGTTTAAGCAACACTTGCCTCAGAGGTTTGTCGGTGAGGACGATAATAGTATGAGCTTGGAAGTACGGGCGGAGCTTCCGAGCTGCGATTATCAGTGCATATGCTAGCTTTTCCATCTTCGAGTATCTCGTTTCTGCTCCCTGCAATACTTTACTAACATAATAGATGGGTCGTTGGACCCGATCTACTTCCTTTATTAGTACCGAACTAACCACTTCGTCACTCGCCGAGAGGTACAATTCTAAGACATTGCCCTCCTCGGGCCGGGTTAAGGTCGACACACTATTGAGGTATTTCTTGAGCTCGTCGAATGTGAGCTGGCAATCTTGGGTCCATTCGAACCCTTTGCTCTTAATTACCTTAAAGAACAGTAGACAACGGTCTGTCGATTTAGACATGAAGCGGTGCAGGGCGGATATGCAGCCATTCAACCTCTGAACCTCCTTCAACTTCCAGGGCGGTCTCATATCTAAAATGGCCTTAATCTTATCCGGGTTGGCCTCGATGCCGCATCAGTTAACGATGCATCCTAGGAACTTGCCCGAGGTCACACCGAACACACACTTGTTGGGGTTCAGTCTCATATTAAACTTACGCAGAATTTCAAAAATAGAATGCAATCTTGTATTAATTCATGTGAGAGTTGAGTTTTGACGACCATGTCGTCTACATAGCATTCTACTTTTCTGCCGATTAACGGTGCAAACAACTTATTTACAAGCCTTTGGAAGGTTGCCCCTGCGTTTTTCAACCCAAAGGGCATAACCTTGTAATAGTATAGGCCGAATTCCGTGATGAAGATAGTCTTTTCTTCATCTGCCGGGTCCATCTTGATTTGGTTATAGCCCGAATAGGCGTCCAAGAAACTTAGCAACTCGTGCCCTGAGGTCGCATCTACCAAGCGGTTGATTCTGGGGAGCGGGAAGCAGTCTTTTGGGCAAGCTCAATTTAGGTCGGTGTAGTCGACGCACATGTGCCACTTGTCGTTGGCCTTCTTTACTAGGACAGGGTTGGCTACCCAACTCGGGTAGAGGGCTTCTCTTATGAAGTTTGTTGCGATGAGCTTTTTGACCTCCTCGTCGACTTCTTTCCACCGTTTCGGGGCTAGGTTGCATTTCTTCTATCTAACGGGCCTAACTACAGGATCAGTGTTCAGCTCGTGAGTTATGAGTTCGGGGTCTATACCGGGCATTTCTGCCGCGAACCATGCAAAAATATCTAAATTTTGATGTAAGAAACTTACCAGTTCTGATCGTAGAGGTTCCTGGACGGAAGCGCTGATCTGAAGCGTTTGAGTTGGGTCCGCTGCTGAGGTTGGAACCGCGATTGTTTCTTCTATTGGCGCGACTCATTCTTCGCCTTGCTCTATAGGCCGCTCCAGCTTGAGGTCGTTGGCTACCTTGGTTTTTCCCTTCAGGGAGGCAACGTAGCACTTACGGGACTCGAGCTGGTCGCCCTGCGCTATTCCCACACCAAGTCGGTTGGGAACTTCATAGCCAAATGGTAAGTGGAGACCACCACCCGTAGGACATGGGTGATCAGTCGACCTACTATGGCGTTGTAGGGGGAGAGGGTCACGACCACCAAGAAGTCGTGCTCTGACCACACAAGGCCACGTGCCGACTTCCACAGGTACTGTTATTTTCCCAAGGGGCCGGACTTCTTCTCCGCTGAAGCCTACCAAAGGAGTTTCTGCGGGCTTCAAGTCGCTTCTCTGCAACTGGAGCTGGTCAAATGCAGCTTTGAAGAGGATGTCGGCTGAGCTGCCTAAGTCGACGAGTACACGCCTGACCTCAAAGTTGTTGACTCTTAGTTTTATTACGAGTGCGTCGTCGTGGGGGTAGTGGACTCCTCGTGCATCATCTTCTGTGAAGAAAATTGGTTCTTTTGTCCTCGGCCATTTTGGGGGGTTCTGCTCCTCCCGAGTGGCTTCACGAACCAAAGTCCGAGCTACTGCTGAAGTGCAACCCGCGATGATAGAACCTCCCACTATCATGTGGATGGTTCCCCGGACTGGCCTCTCCTCTGGATGCTACCTCTGCGGTTGTTTGGCCGGCTTGCTGCTGGACTCGGGGGTATCCCTACCATGCTCCCCTTGTCGACTTGTTTTATTACTATTATTATTATTTTGTACAAAGTTTCTTAGATATCCGCAACGGATGAGGTCCTCTATCTCGTCGCGGAGGTTTTTACAACTTTCGGTTCTGTGATCGTGATCTTTGTGAAAACTGCAATACAAATTCTTATTTCTTTCATTGGGATGACCTCTCAGACGGGGTGGCCACTTCACATACGGGGCATCCTTGATCACCATCAGTATTTCAGCCCGCTTCGCGTTCAATGGGGTGTAATCAGCTCAGTTCGCTACAAGAGGTCGGAAAAACTGACCCAACTTTTCCCCCCGAGCTGTGTCCTTTTTTCTTTCGGCTGTCCCCTTGACTGGAAAGCTCTCCTTTCCTCTTTCTTTTTTTGGGCGCGCCCTCGCCCTTTTGGTTGATCTCCTCTTCGGTGGCTATGAACCTGTCTGCAAGCTTTAGGAACTCGATTATGGTCGCTGGTTGGTTGACGACCATGTGCCATTTAAACTCTTTGTGTGTCACGCCCTTCTTAGCCGCTGCAAGGCGTACGGCGGGGTCCAAGCGTGGTATCTATATACAGGCATCGTTGAACCACTTGATATAGCTTCGGATGGATTCTTCCTCTCTTTGTACTATGCTGAGGAGACTTTCTTCAGTTCGCAGACATCGCTTGCTGGTAATGAAGTGGGATGTGAAGGTTTGTGCGAACTGCGCCCAACTTCTTATCGACTTGGGTGCCAAGTTTCGGTACCACGTACGGGCTGCTCCCCTAAAAGTAGTGGAGAAGGCCACACACATGCATGACTCACTAGCTCGCGCTAGGTGCATCTGTGACTGAAAAGCGTCCACGTGATCGTTTGGGTCGAATGACCCGTCGTACTTGTCAAGAGGGGGAAGTTTGAAGTCTTTAGGCATTGGGACTGCCAGGAGTTCGGAAGATAGGGGGGATGGAACCAAGAGGAGGGGAACTTTGACTTCGGCCGAGCTTACCTCTTCTTTGCCCATGAGCTTGGGCAAATCGCGGGTGACAGATCGGCGAGCCCGACGACGGCGTCTCTGTTTCTTGGTGGGCTCGGCGTTCGTGCTGCTCACCTCTGTGCTGTTCGGAATGGTCTGCGCAGGGAGTATCCCAGTCTGCTGGTGACAGCTACGAACAGAGGGGGCCTGCTTGGAGTCTGTTGCCAGGACCTTGAACCGGTTCTCAAGGAGCGGGGTTTCAAACTTCGACTACCAAGGTGACGTAGACCTGGCGAGCTGGGGTCCTCCCGACCTGTCCGCCCGCGGTGAGATCGGGGTAGCCAATCTCTCTCGTTTGCTACGAAGGAAGGCCTAGTTTTTTGGGAGGTTTTGGGGGGCCTCTCCTTGGCCAGAGGGGCACTCGTCCTGGCGGCGAGACTTAGCTTGCTGTGAGGCTAGGTGCCGAGGCGGGAATTGCGGCTGTTGAAGTTGAGGTTGAGGCAACTGGGGGAACTACTGCTGATACTGATACTAGGAGACTTGGTGCAGTACGTGTTGTTGATAGAGATGAAGTTGCTAGAACTGTTGCATTTGGACCTGCATGGCCCGCATGCACTACATCAAGTCCTCTAGTTGGTTTGAGCAGGCCGTTGGGGGTACGACCGAAGGTTCGGTGAACGTCGCTCCAACTGTAGTAGGGAGTGGGGTGACGATAGGTGCCACTGTGAGAGACACATTCAAGCTGGGGGTTCCGTCTGCAGAGAGGGGGACGGTGAACTATCCGATATAGACAGTAGGAAGCTGGGGTTGTTCCCTGGAGTTGTCCATTTCTGTGCTTCTTCCGATGTTGCTGGAGGAAGCCATGAGCATTGGATCGTTTCGAGGAAGAAAAGAACTCAGGAAGTTTAGAGAGAAAGGTTTTTTAAAGCGTTTCCCACAGACGACACCAAATATTGCAGCGCAATCCAGTCACTCCTAGCTGGCGCTTGCGTGGCTCCTTAGAGGTACCCGAGACGAGAGGAAAGAGGAAGAACTCCCGGGGGGTTTCCCGGCGAGAACGCTCCGATGCTTAAGTTAGTATTGAGTGCAAGAAGCGAAAGGAGAACGAAGGCTAAGAGTGCAAGTTACGCAGGTGATTTGAAGATACCTTGTTCCTTGAGAATAAGCCCCTTATAACTGAATTCCGTTGCTTCAGGCCCTCTGACCTCTGACAGGGTAGGCATAACCGCCACTGTCAGTCTGCCACAACCGATACAGGCAGGGCTGAGGTGGCATGCGTGGGGCCGTCGTGCAGAATACGTGCCTATCAGGTGTGGGACGCCTTTTTAAAGGTGGCAAGTGCGACGAGGGGGACATGCCGGCTATCCACAAGTTTGTCGGGTACGGCGGTCGGGCAGGAATTCCTATGGTATACCGAACTGTTCTCCTATGAATTACCCTGAATTGGGCTGTCCTTTGAGTGACAGGCTACCTATAGCCGATTATACCGAGCTAGCTGACCCGAGGTCTTTGTGCCTCAGGGCATCCAGAGAAGAATCGGTGCGTTCTTGCTTGGGAGTGGCCCGAGGTCCATTGGGAGGAGCTCAGCCCTCAAAAGGGGTCAGGGTGCCCCAAACTCTGGACCCCCGAAGTGCCTTAACCCCGGGGAGGAGGTGCGGGCAAGACGGCTTTCGACGAGTGGTTTGCCTACCGAGTTGTCGTGCTGAACTCGACAGGATTTTCCCTCCGAGTTGTGCTCACTGGTAGGAGTACACTAGGGGGTTAATGTAAGACCTTATAATTAATCATCGCACACCATTAGCAACACCATCGACATTGGCACAATCGCATTACCTCACTTTGCCTTTGTAGCCCTGTTTAGCTTTTCATCACATTCCCCATTAAGGCTTAGTTAGGAAGTAGTATAAATAGAAATATATAGTGTAAATGCATACAAAATAGTACAAAATATAAGGCATTGCACTCTACATATTTGTATTTGTACTCCTTCCTTCCAAACTAAGCTTAAGGACTTAAGTATTATAATAATACAGGTCTTCACATGCATACATGTGCACGGCAAGAGCCCAAACACCAAGGTAACTGTTTGACATGTGGCAAAATCCTAATCAATCCAAGTGGTGTGAACCTAGTAACTGAACTCAAAGGGGGCTTTCGCAAAAAGGGGAAAGTCTATGATATGGAAAAGACATGGTATCGGAAGTGTTTTGACCAATCAAAATCCACCCATGAATTTTGGAAAATAACACCTGATTGGTGACCACCAAGGTTCAAAGTATTGATACATATCAGCTTGTATCGGCCGATACGTATTTGTTGATGCTCGGATTAACCGAGGGCAACACTGTCAATTCACTCCTAAGTTTCGGGGTAGTACCGAGGTGTTTGAAGTTCTGAGGACTGAAGAGGCCGAGGGCTAATGGCCGAGGTGAGGCTCCTTGGAGGTGTGTACAAGGTGTCTGGAGGAGGCAGGAGAGGAAGCTCTGCAAGCAAGAGTACATCAGAGGCCTCGGGTGAGGACCCAAGGCAATGGCTCCAACGGTCAAGTTAGTACTTCGTGCACAAGGAGTAAGAAGGGGGCTGGTGTGGACGAGGGCTCAGATGAGGTCGCTCATAAGCACTAGGTCCCCAGTGATAAGAATACCAAGAGTCTCAAAGGTTCCAAATCGAATTAGACTAGATCCGATCCCTTACCTTGTGGGAGGTGCCTTGTATTTATACTCAGAGCTACCTGGGGGTAGTTGGGCTCGGATGGCCTAGATGCGAGCCGTACGAGGGCTAGGCGCAACAATTTGGTGGAGCCACGTGGCATCCCGTGATTGGGGCTACCTAGTCCGTATAGAGTGATCCCATTCACTCAACGATGGGCCTATGATGGTGCTAGTTGGCCGACACGTGTCAGCCCCATACTGTCCAGCCAAATGTACCTACATCAATATCGTTCTGCGAACTCCTCGAAATGCCCCTATAGAGGGTGTATTGGGGTTCTGATCGGTTCAAGGGGTGGAGGAGCCTTGAATCGGCCCCCTGAACCGATTCCAAAAGAATTAAAAAAAGTAAAAAAAAAAGTATCGATATCGCTCAATATGCCCCTATTGATGTATCGATATTTTGAACCTTGGTGATCATGTTTATGATTTCATTTGACTGGTCAAAATCTTTTCAGATATCATATCTTTCCTATATTTTACTAAAACAAGGAAGCAATGAACAAAGTATCGGTATCGAGTATCGTATCGGATAAGTTGGATACAGATATGCTTCGGAAACGTATGGATACAAACGAAAGATATAGAAACGCTTGAATACAATAGTGAAATGCATACCAATCACATAAATACATTAATAATACTAAACTAAAAGCTGAATTATCTATGAATAAGATATAAAGACATGAGAAGTGCATATTTCAATAGATTATATGAAGAGAAATATTACAATAAACAATACCAAGACTCTATAACATTTAGACATTGTACAATAAATATCATTCTTTCAATTTTATAATTATAATTTTCAATTTTTATTAATTTTTGAGAATATTTATTAATTTACTATTTTATTTAAATAACAACTATTTTTTAAATAGTAAATATGTTTTTACTTTTAACATATAATATTTTTACTTTACACATAATAGCAAATAAATCATTCAAGGTAGAAAAAATAAATTATATTTAATTTCCATAAATATTTTGGGAAATTAAATCTTAAATAATTTGTTTCAGTTTTTATAATTATAATTTTCTGTTTTCCATTAATTTTGTTGAGAAACTTTATTTATTTAGTATTTTTATATAATAACTATTTTTTTCAAATAATAGCTATGTTTTCATTTTTAACATATAATTATGTGTAAAATAAAATATATAAATCATCTAAGGTAGATGAAATATATTATTTTTATAATTTCTAGTTTTTGTTATTTTTTTTGAAAAAAATAAATCCTAAATTATTTATTTCATTTTTCATAATACTATTTTTAACTTGTATTAAAGATGAAAAACAATCCAAAAGTACTCAATGTACAATTTTGTAAAACTAGACACGGATACTCCTCCATATTGGTGTGTATCGGACCGTATCCACCGATATAGTGCGATACGACCTAATACGGAGGCATATCATACTGATATGCATGACTCATGAGATACGTATTCAGTTATAACGTATCCCATATCCATAATCATGGATATGGATAGTATATGCCTCGTATCGAAAGTATCATATCGATTCCTTAAAACTTAAATGGAAGAATATAAGTTTTCTTTTGCAAAATATTAAAGACAAAAGAGATAGAAGAATGAAAGGAAAGAAAAATAAAATAAAATTACTTATTTTTATGTCATTCTTTATTGGAGAGGCCAAGGGAGCTGCTGTGTGTGACCATGAGAGGACTTTGTTGCTATCGTCCCACCATTTTGGAATCTGTTGGATCCCTTTGATTGCCTTTGTAAAGAGAGAAGATACCTGAAATATTATCAGCTGCTAGCTAGTGTCCACAAGCTCCATGAAGTTGTGAAATCAGTGACAGGTTTGGAGGCATGAGGCATTCACCTGAAACCATATATTTACAGCCTCCAAATCTAAGTCACCTGCATTTCATTCTCGTGGTTGCTCGTCATTCATGAATATATGAGGGAGAAGAAATCAATTTTTGTTTCCATTCGTATTTAGTAAGACCAATTTTCCCAGTAAATTCTATAAGGTTATGTTTGGTTTGAAGGAAAAAGTAAGGAAAGGAAAGGAAAGGAAGAGAAACTTTTACAAATCTTGTGTAGGTTTCCCTGCATTTTTCTTCCTTTCCTTACTCTTTCCTTCAAACCAAACATAGCGTAAGAAAATTTGCAAAAGCATCCAGTACCGGAACATTATGCACATATCATTAGGATTTCTTTAGAAGAGAAAGGGAGATCTCCATTTTACCATTTAAATATAGAAACCAGAGGATGGCTTAGGCTCAGTTTGTTTGTAGTGCGAATTTCATTTGCACTGGTGTAAATGCTTGTATGAAGTGTAAATAGGTTGATTTGATTTTGTCTTGTTTGTTTGTAGCAAAGTAAAATAGGAAGTAAAATGATGTATCCCCACCTTATATGAAAAAGGATGGAGGTGGAAAAAGGGTTATTTCCTTGAGAGTGAGGTAGGAAGAAAGAGGATGTGATTCCCATTTTATACAAGAGATTGAAGTAGGAGGAAGGTGGTGCAGTTTTTTGGGATGCAAAATTTGCATTGTTAGTAAGTGCAAATGAGATAAAATAAGTATAAGTTTTGTATCAGGTAGAAATGCATATCATAATTACAAACAAACATACATAAAACTGAACTGGCTGAAAAATTTGTATCGATTCAAATTTACACTAACATAGATCATATGATATATTTAGGGGTATTTGCCTATATGTATGATTTTGTTTTCAGTAATCGCATTCTCATAATATTGATATCTGTCTCTTGAGGCTCAGTTTCAGTTTGGAAAGAGTAGAAATACAAATATGTACAGTGCATTATCTTGTGCATTGTATTCTAAACCTTATATTTGCACTGTGCATATTTGTATTTGTGCCCTCTCCAAACTGAGCCTAAACAACAATAATATAATTTAGATTTTGGTAGAATATCTACAAAGACTAGATGAGGGTCCATTTGGTTCGTAGTCGGAATTGGAATCAGAATCGGAATAGGAATGGTCCATTCCCATAGTTGTTTGGTTCAAATAGGAAAGGGAATGAGAATTAATATCAGCAGGAATGGGATTTCATTCCCAAGGGAGGGGCAGGGAATGACCATTCCCTCCAATGGGGGAATGCCATTCCAGCAGGAATGGTAATGGGATTCCGATTCCACCCAACCAAACAATTGGAATCGGAATAGCCCATTCCGATTCCGTTTCCAGACCCCTATTCCTGCAAACCAAACGGACCCTGAGTTCATTTTAACACATCATTTGATGGGCCAAGAACGTCCATATGAATTTTTTATGTCATTTGAATAAGTCTGAATTCATTTTAGCACAATCCAGATAATGTACCAACTGAGTCACCACTCAGTTGGCTGTCTATTTGATATCATAATCGAACCCTTAAATATCAATCCAATCGGATGGATTAACCAACTTCAAGATAGAATCAATTTTGAATGGTTAGAAAATAAAGATTTTATTCTTATAGAAAAGGATGCATTTATTTGATGATTGGAGGCATCCGACCAGGCTGTTTTTTAGTTGAGCAAATCTCCTACATTAAGTCAAAAATATCTGTGCCTACTTTCTTTGAGTCAACTGGTTCAAGATCTTTTCAAACTGAAGCATATTTAGATCTTATGTAGGAGAATGGAGTCTTTATTTTTCGACCATTAAAAAGATAATTCAATCTTGTAGTTGGTCAGTTCATGCAATTGAATTGATTCTTGGTGTGAAAAACACATTAGATTAGTGAAAAATGCTCATAAGTTTCACTCTATTACTGCTGGTATCTAAATCATAGAAAGAAAATACTCAATTCAACTAAGCCTTGTCTGAACCATATAAGGTCAATTACATGAATCCTATTTCACCATTCTTTTCTGTTCAGTGTCATATCCATTATTTTTATTAAGGCTTCTATTATGATACCGGAAAACTGGCATTGTAAAAATGTTAACCAATCATGTGTTTTTTTTTTTTTTTTTTTATCAAATTCACCCGGGAGATTTGATTTCTCAAAGCTCTTTTGGTATCATGTTTTTGTGGCAGCATAAAATTTTCCTTTCATTTGGTGGTCCATACTCATAAAATGGATATGATGGTGATCTTGGCAATAAACATCCTTCACTAACTTGGGCGGTTGATGCTGAAAGTACATCCACTAGTAGCACCATTATCAATGGGCTAAGTTAGACTAACAATGGGCTAAATTGGATTAATGGGCTTCTATTCTATGCAGAGACAAGATGGAGACTCAATTTGAATGTTGTCCACCTAGCATGGACTGGATCTTTCGAGTGCAAAATGACTATTGGGTTGGATATAAACCAGAAATAACTAAGCAATTTAATCTAAGAACAAGCTTCAATTCTGCTAGAGACCATTATTAAGGAGATGCATATTGGGCCCGACTCTGGATTGCAGTTTCTTTTCTTCTGGCTACAAGGAGAGGGGTATTTGATTTGATTCAGGGTCGTGCTCAATCCAAGGTTGTGTCTAGCTTTACCTGCATGCCATTCCTAAGTTGGCAAATTTTCAGCCCTTTGACGGTTTCAACCATTTTGTTTTGTTGGGTTAAGGGAGGACAAATCTTTGTGGCTTTTGACTAGTGGACTCTGTAAGAGAAGAATCCAATACTCTATGGGATATAGAGTTGCTAGGACAGTGCATTGCATCTAGAAGGTGGAAAAGATAATGACCGAAAAGAAGAATTAAAGAAAATGATGAAATAAGTAAAAGGGACAGAGAAGAGAAGGCTAGACCACCCTATTGAAATCCTCTAGCATTATCCCTATTGTTTGGGGAGGAGAGAGAAAGAGGAGTCTCTCTTTTAAGGGGTCATTTGATAACAGCTAAAGTTGCTGTACTGAAGGATTTTATCTTAATGAATAAAATGTCAAGTTAGGGAAATTGTTTAAAAGTCATCATGACTCTTTAGTTTTTCTCTTAAATTCATCATAACTTTGTAAAACGTCTAAACACCGTTAATGTATAGTGACAGAAATTGTCCCATATCAGCATAAATGTAATTTTTATAACCAAACTGCCTCTGAATGACAAATCAACTTCATTAAACACATTTCTATGATTAAAACGACCTTAAGCACTCAATTGCCTTATATATATAAGATTTTTACACGCTGAAAAACGTTTTGCTCTCATTGTGCTGCTTGAAAGTATTCTAAGGAAGCTGAAAAATGAATTTTGGGTCGAATAATAATAGGGGTATCTCTGAAATAGTAAAAAATGGGTCAAATATAACAAACGTAAAATGATAATATATTAACATCTATTAATTTGTTTAAAATTAAGTTCCTGATATGGGTTCCGAGTTTCCTGTACGTTTTGAAAAGTTATGATAAATTTAAAAGAAATGTAAAAATTGATGGTGAGTTTTAGACAAATTTCCCTTTAAATTAATGGCTAAAACTGAAACTTAAGAAAGAAAGTTGTGACTCTTTAAAAAAGATTTGTATTAGCGATTTTTTTTTGTTTTTTTTCATAAACGAGTTGGGTTAATAGATCTTCTCCACTGCAAGCTCCCCAAGGAAAAAAAGGGTGTTCTATTGTCATTCTCTTTTCAGTTGGGCCTGGGATATAAGACCTATATTACTGTATATGTATCTGGGACCATATAATTGCCAAGCGGGGACACATTATTTGATGGGCCCCACTGGTAAGGGGAGAGGGAGAGAGACAGAGAGAGCTATAGTCTTTGATATGGTCATTGGTCAATGCTGTATCTTTCGGTAGGTCCAATTCCTGAAACATGCAACACGTTAACGTGTCAAGCTATGAGTTATGAGGGCCACTAACCTATCTCTACCTGCCCTGCATTCCGCGTCCCCAGAGCCCCAGCCCCAGGCCTTTTCTTGTTTCAGCAAGCAAAAGAGAGAGACTGCTAAAGGAGTCTTGTTTTTGACCTTTCCCATAGCCCATAGCGTCTAGTTCCGGTAAGTTTGTCTCAAGCTTTCCAGCCTTCAACCATTCTCATAAGTTGTTCTAGGGTGTTTATGTTAACAAAGAAAATGATGGGGAGAAAGACATAAATCAAAGTTATCCTCTATTATATATGTTATTGCCAAAAGGCAATCTTGTCAATTAAATCAAAGTTCTCGTCTACGACCTTTCATATTGTTCCATATATATATATATATATATTATTTATTAATTACTTTTTGATAACTCATTCTTATTCTCACTGCATTTGTATAAGCTGTTTATATCAATACCTTTTGCTGGGTGGGACTCAAGGTACCCTAAAGGTGTACAATGATCTTTTCTTTGGACCCCACAAGAGGGCCTTTGCTAAGGCTGGGACAGTCAAGCCCAGAAACTGCGGGCCTGTTGGGAGACACACCAGAAAAAAAGGGGTAGAACCAAACAAGAGTGGAACTGAAAGAGGGATCTGATCCCAGCAGAGTGGTGAAATTTCTCACAGATTTTACCAACTATTATTCCTACTTGGCACCACAGTAATGTAGCAGGGTCATCAATGGACAGCGATTATTCCTATTGGCAATTCATAGTTGAAGCTTAAAATTGACATTACTTGCTCAGGGAGATGAAGTTTAATTAATTATTCTGGTTGCAGTGATTTTTATATGTGATGTAATAACATCTCTCTCACCAGTTTATATTGTATTGATCAAACCAAAAGTTTGAGGTAGTACCAAACGCAACCTAAATGATTGCAGTTTGGTTGGTTCTTACTTCTTATAAGGATAGGCTTTTGTCCTGGATTTATCCCAAGGCCTGGGTAATGCCTAAATTAAAATTTTCTCAGCCCATGGGCCATGATCGCTTTACTTAGGATGCATTTGGTTCTTAGTACTTTATTGGTTCACTTATTAAAACACGCCTGTAGTTTTATTTAATTGACCTTTCATTACATGATCCATAGTGGAAAATGATAATCATAATGTCCATTTGAATAAATGGAATTAAAAGAAAATAAAAATAAAAAAATATCAAATTTGCCCTTAATAAGACACAAACAATCATTATATTTGGATTTATTTGGTCAATTTTGTTTTTTATATGAAGATATATTGGATGATACATTTGGAATAAATAATTATAGCCCCATGTCCTTTAACATTTTTCACTTAACTTATGTGATTATGTTACTATTTTCAGATGGCAAAACAAATACATCTTAGTGAAAGGTTGATTAATTAAGTAAATTTGCTTTGCTTTGGCCTTGGTCTTATGGCTTTTGTTGAAGATCAAAGAAATCCTATGCCTTTTTAGCTCCTTTTCTTTTTGTCATATAAATAGAAGGTTTAATATCCTGATCGACTCACCTTGTTGTCCAAGCTGCTGAAACTATGGTTTAAGACCTTTTCTTTTTTGATAATTATCCTGTTTGGGTTTTAGATGTTCAAAACTTTATAATGATATTTTAATAAAATGAAAACTATAGCATCGATTTAAGTAAATTAGTGAAACTATAGGGGTGTTCTAGTAAATGATCCTACTTTATTTTTATGATAACTTGTACAAGTGAGAAAAGAAAATTGTTAGATTTACAAGAAACCAAAAACTGTTTAATTGTCCAATGGAGGAATTCAAAGTTGAGGTGTACAATGGGTGTCAGCAAGCCAAACTGGGGTCTGTGATCTCGTGATTTAACTTGTGAACAATATTATAGTTGAGGAAGTAGAAAATCTCAACAGGTAATGCCTTTGTTGTGAATATTTGATAAAATTAATTAATTAATTTGATGGAATAGATATATACCCCATGACATGGTGGCTGTTCATTTTTGTTTGGTTTAAGTCCATTTATTTTAGGTTTTTCAACTCTGAAATTGATTTGAGATTGACCAAAAGAATCTTAAATAAATAAATAAATGGTGTCTAGTGAGTTGAAGAAGATAATGATGATGGTAGGAAGAAGCCAACATGATATGCGGGCGCACATGAAATGACCAAATAGACATTTGAACTCTCTTACTGCTGACTAAAGGTGTAATACTTTGTTAAGCATCCCCAGAATAGAAAGAAAGGAAGGAAGATGAAAGAAATAGAAAGAGAACAAGAAAAGAGTATGCAATGATGGTTTGGATGCCATTTAATGTTTTTATTAGAGGCCATTTAGTAAATGCAAATCTTTTTTGAAAGATCTTCTGGAAGTTGATGGTCAAAAGATAATGTGAGCTTTTGCGTCAAGATCTTAACAACTTGAAAATCATTTGGTTAAGACTCATTTTTCTGCACATCTATCCATACGACGATGAATTGAGAAAAAGATGAAAAGTTCCACTTAGACCTTTCCAAAAATAGCCCAAAATAGTCTTCTTGTGTCTTTTTGGGGCTACAGCTTTTGGTGACTAAATCTTTTTCCAAGTAAACGAGAAAAGATCAAAATGTGGGCTGCCGGACTTCTAAAACGTCGACAACCCATGTGAAAAGACATGCCAAATGAGGCCTTAGTCTTTCTTACTCTAAGTTCTTTGATTCTAACCAGAAGTGGATTCCTTTATTGTAAATGCATGTCTTCTAGGAAAATCCAATGGAAATGAAAGAAGAAGAAATATATGTTTCTGTATTTTTGTTCAGTTTTTTTTCTTCATCTTTTTAATTGGATTCTAGTGTTTAATTTCCTCCTTAATTAAGAGTTAGTTCATAATATGTAAAAAATGTCTGAAATATATCCTCTAGTCACTGTCTCAGGATGGATTTTTTTTTGAAAATTTTATTCATTTTGTAATAAAATTGTGAAAAATATAATAATAAAGAAAATTAGTGGAAACTTTATATGTTGTTACTAGGATTGCAGTATCACTATTGCCTTCAAATGCACAAAAAAAAAAAAGAAAATTTAACTTACGAATCAGTTAGGTAGGGAGCCAATTTGCAGTCTAGAGTAAGTAATCTTGACAAGTTAAACAAACAACGATTGTCTATGGCACATAAAGTTATTTCATTCTATATTTCTATTGATTTCCGTGAAAACTCATGTGACAAACCTCTCCATTGGACTCTTCTTTTGTTGTATATGGATTCTTTCATTGAGATTCACTTCTATGTGAGCTCACAATTCAATGAGGTCTCTTAAGTATACAGAATAGAAAAGATTTATTTTCTTTGAGATTTGTCTACATTAAATCTACCACCACGTTGCTCCATGTCAACAATCAAAATGAATAATGAAATAAAATCCCACCATCTAGTCCACTTTCATTCATGAAACTTGTAGCAAAAAGGCTTAAGGTCAAATAAGCAAAGGTTTCAAGACCAAACAATGGTTTAACCCTCAATATGGTTAAGCATAATCTCTCTCTCTCAAAACCCTAATCATTGATAAGGGGTATCCCTTTGCCTTTCTACCAAAAGGATGGATCATGAGCATAGTAAAAGAATCATTGTCAAACCTAATTTTCAGTATTATCACATAGATTCAGTATTTTTGTAGCCAAATGGAAAAACGTCATTGAAAAATGATCAAAATACAACCAAGATATCAACAACAAGAACAAACAACTGGAAAAACTAAGCAAGAACACTACTAGACATAATAGTAAGAACGAATAATGGAACATGAAACAAGTAACCTGCTTGCCAGAAAAACTTCCATAACTCCAGAAAATAAGCTAAGGAACACTTATGTCTACTAAAGAACTTAGAAAAAAAAATTAGGAAGATGATATTTTTGTAGGAGCTTCATCATGAAATGATGGATGAATCAGTTTCATTAATAAACTATTATGCTAACAAGGATTGCCAGAGAAACTTGCACTATAGATGCTTTTCAATGCTCTCATGATAAGTAAAAAAAGTTCGATTATATTACCATTGAAAAACACACACACACACACTATATATATATAAACTAAAAAACATTATCCATATTGAATATATCAAGGTCAACAAAGGACTGTGGTTTCCTATTTTGAACCAAGTGAGCTGCTGATGATCTATCAACAGTTACATTGGAAAGTCTACAGATTGAGAACATTGATGATTTTTTTTTTAACCCTAAATACCATTGAAGAACAAGTATTTATTCTTTCCTTGTTTTATTTGGTAGTGAAAAACATTTTTCCGGAGTAAGGACTTTGAAAGGAAGAAAGGAAGAAACCCTGAGACTAGTTTTCATTTCTATTGATCTGTAAATCCAAAAGCTAATATGGTTAACATGAACAAATTTGCATCTAATTAATTTTTTTTGTGGGTTATCGTCCATTTAAGTGGTCATGGCTACAGTTTGTTTGTGTCATTGGGTGACCATGTGGGCTGTCTAAGTTTGTAACAACCATATCTCCCTCATTAATTAGATATGTTATTGAGATAATTCATGCATCATTGGAAATATCTTGAGAAGTAGTTTGAGATCAAAGGGTACAAGTAGCTTAATTCATAGTTGTAAATCCTTTAAGTTATAGCTGAAAATTAGGATAAGCTTCAGGATTTGTGTTTTTGAAGTCCAAAAGCACAAAGACTAGAGAACATTCGAAGTTCTAAAGCCTTTTAAATTATAGCTGAAAATAATTTAAAATGTGTTTGGAAAAAATTCAGGGTTTGTTTTTCCAAAAGTTCAAAAGCACAAATTAAGTTCCAATTTTAGGATTTGTACTTTAGAGCTTAAGGGCCTATTTGGAGAAGCCACTTGAAAAAGTTCCAATGAAAAGCCATGTTTTTTGGATTTTAGACAGTCATTTTTGGGCTCTCCAATCTTTTCTAATAGCAGCTCATCTTTGTTTCACCCTGCCCAAAGCTTAAAAACCAAGCAGAGCCTTCTTATTCTTCATTAGAAAAAGAACTAATTAACCATTAATATCTTTACATTTTGGGTTCTCATATTGTTAAATATGTTATATTAGTAATGACAATACTGACCAATTTTGCAATTTCAGTTTTTGTAGACTTAGTATCTGTGTTGAGCATCAATCTTTCACCTTCTTAACTAGTATTATAAGTCTGCCTCAAAGAAGTCTAGGACAATATAACAAAAGTCCTATAACTTCTATATTATATATAGCTATTGTTTATTATCACTGTTGTTGTTGTTGTTATATATGATGACGATGATAATGATGATAGTGGTGGTGGTGGTGGAATTGAGACCATACAAAAAAAGGAAACAATTCAGTCAAATATTTCTAACAATGTTTTATTATTTTTAACATTTTTTAATAATTTGAATCGTGGCAGAAGATATATCTCAGCTCATTATGATAGAGTATTGCAACTGTTTTATATACTACTCTACATATAATATAGTTGTATATGTCTACTTGTTATATGTTTATTTTAACAAACAGAGATGGTTGTTGTTGTTTTTGGTGGTGATATGGTTGGAAGTTTATGTCTTTCATTTGTGGCCTAGCAAATGGAAGTATTTTTTACTCATTTTATGAATTTAATATTTTATCTTGTCTATGTAAAATCTGTGTTTATTTTATCGAGAATATTGGATTGATAATTAATTGGAAACAATCAAACGGAATACATTATTCAATGCATGATGGAATTTGCCTAACACGCGTGATTGGAATATTTTTTTATGATTGAGGAAATACATGAAGTTTTATGTTTTTTTTTTTTTTTGTTTTGTTTTGTTCTTTACTCATCCTCATTCAGTAGCATATGACTTACACAGATGTGCATTGAATTGATGGAAACAAATTCTGATCAGATATAAAAATTATAATACTTTGTTTATATCAATTTAAGTGCCCAATTTTCTGAAAATCTGTTATTGATTTAATTATTTGTATAAGAAGTGCACGAAATGGAATAGACTGCAAATTTTACTCTCAAAATATGGTAGTTACCTTGAAAATGATGAACAATTAAACAAGAATTACTTTTTTTTTCACACTAATTGGAAAGAAAAATTAAGGTTCTATTTAGATAAGTTTTTGTTTTATTTTAAGATTAGGGATGGAAAACAAAATTGAGCCAAAAGTGTTGTGAGTGCTTGATCAGAGTTGCTTTTAAAGACATTATAATCTGAAGTCAAAATGCTTTTAAACCGCAAAACACAAAGCTAAGTGCCCCTTTGGAAGGACTATTAAAGCAACTTCTAGCTTTGCAACGTGGGTGCCACACTAAAAGCCTAGAAATTATATTTGGTGAAACCAAGAAAGCCTTAATATGCTTTAATTTGAATCAGTCATGAAATTGACCTTTTGTAAAACTATTTTAATAGCTTCTTCAAAGCGGATCAATGAAAGCAACTAAATCAAAGCTGAAGCCCTCACAAACTGGTTTTAAAATTAGGGATTTGAGCGGGTGAGAATCCTCCCTGCTGCATCAGAAAAAATTAAGGCGATGTTTGGCATCAATGCCATTTTCTGACAAAATGGCACCATGTAGATGTTATATTAGAGAAAATTGTGCTTCAAATAATACCTTTGTTTGGTACCGTTGTTTTAGAAAAAAATGTTTCTCCAGACCATGCTTTGGAAATTGGGAAAGTGTGGTCTGGAGCAACACCAAATTCAATACTTTTCGAGAAAATGGTGCATTGTTGCCAACGATGCAATGACATAGTATCATCTTGGACGTTGGATAACATAGATCAATATTAAAAACGTTGTTGCTAGCACTAGTACCAAACAAAATCAATGTTGTTTTATCAAAAAATGTCTATTGATTCCAAACAAAAAATAGGTGCTTACAACTCCACATACCCAATACTGTTTTTCTCAGAAAATGGTGCGATGCTCCCAGCACTGATGCCAAATACCTACTAAAAAACTGAAATCCTAAGGGGAAAGCTTTGATTTGAGTATTCCAACTCCTTGCAATGGTTGGCCAGTCAGTCAGCAGCTAAGTTGCCTTTCTTTGTGAGCATGTCTATACGCAAATGTTGATGAGAAAGTCTGGAGCAAATTCCTGCACTCCATAAGAAGTGAATGACATTGCCACGGGACCTTTGAGACACCTTGAAGAACGTTAATTACGAGGAGAGAGAGTCTCTTTCGGTAGTGATGGACTGGTTTTGCAACTGGCTACCTAGCTTGTGGGCTCCTAGGGCAGCCCACATTTCACCATGCAACTGGCTAGCTAACTTGTGGTTTTGCAACTGGTTACCAATCATACCCGAGTCTGGGTCTGCTCTATACACCAACCTCACCATGTATCAAAAATATATCTCCTATGTTTTCAATACACGGTAGAATGCAGCTGTAAGGTCAGTGTGAGATGCGCTCTGTGAGGACACAGAGATCCCAATTCATTGTACCCCATTTTGTCTTTATAACTGTTGGTCTTTGAGAGCACAAATGTTGAAGCATATCCAAACACAACCTAAGTTTGGGATTTAGGCATTAATACCAAAATTTTTGTTAACATATCTACAATGTATTAATATACAGAAAAGTATAAAGTTAATGAAGAGTTTATTTGCATAAAAAGGTTTATTATAACATTTTCAATGCGCTGTTTTATTTTAATGATGTTTGAGAATATTCCCTCGACATAGGAATTGGAATCTCCACTGGCAATATAAAAAAGCGCGTGGCAATATCATTCACAAAATTTTTCCAATATAATAAAATTGTATTTAATAAATATTTGACATGTGGGTTCTACACTTCTACCGGGAGGAGGGCCAAAAGGTCCGTATTGAAAAGGCAACTTTGAGCATCAGATCAATCAGAATTTTCAATCTTCGATCAAAGTTATCCAGAGGCTTGATCAAACGGTCCAACTCCAAACATAGTACTTGGTGGGCCTACAAACAGTGTAATTAATTCTCCTTTAACCAACAGCTGATTTGAGTCCCCTCCTCCTTGAGAAGCTCCCCATCATAGGGAGAAAACATTGCTTTTGAGATTCAAGTAGTCAAAAATGGGGTTGATGAGGAAATCAATGTGGAATAGTGTAATTAAACAAATCAAAACCGTGCACTTACATTCTAGAGAAGAGGGCCAATTTTGCAGTGCGTGCAATTAAGTTTAGTGTTGTTTTAATACACTTCTGACATACTAACTTCTGTCCCAACTCAATGCGTGGGGAGTATTTTATTCTCTCTCTGAACCAGAACCCATTTTATATTAAGAACTATTAATTAGGTACTTGGAGGGAAATTTGATTAAGATAATCAGATGGTTAAGATTAAGGGCAGGGCCTACCCAATTGGGTATGGTACTATGATACATGATGAAGCCCAGAAAGAGGGGGAAGGCCCAATCTTTTTGTACTTGAACTTGAAGAACAGTGTCAATAGTGATCACTGGTATGATATGTACCCATGGGGAAGGTTGATCAAGATCAGATGGTTAAGATCACGGAGGGAGCTGGTAGATATACTGAAGAGTAGGGTCCACCCAATTGGGTATAGTACTGTGATACATGATGATCAAGCCCAGAAAATCCTGGTCCTCTTATCTATGAATTCCAGTACACTATGGAACTGCATGCCTGATGGATTAATTATTCTCCACAAGAGAATCTAGACATGAATGTTGATCATAGGGCAAAAGTGTTGAGTTTCCAGAGACCCTCAAAACTAAAAATCTTCCCACCAATAAAATATCAACGAAATGAAAGAGACATAGTCCTACTCCTTCGATTTGAAATGCTTTCTCTTTCGTATTCAGTATTCTCATCTCCATGTTTATACAGAGATGTCAATGGGTCGGGACTTATACCAATCCCAAACCGATTCCATAAGATTGACCCAGAATTGAAACCAATTATTAATGATCGGGATAATTGGGTCTGACCCATTAGACCCGATTATACTTGACATCTATAACTACCTATCATAATAACAGCTTCAATTTTATCTTTGATCATATAATCTTTATAAAAATGATAGTATAATATTAAACTGTTTAATATTGATATTATATACTGTCTGTCAAATATATCCTTTTAGACATAAAATATAACAAAAATTGAAAAAAAAAAAGCCAAAAGGCCATTATATATTATTAACTATATATAATTAATTCAGAATAGCAATAACCGGTCTCGATCAAATTATTAATTGGGACAAAACAATATAACCAGAACTGACATAATCAGTTCTTCTCTTGGGTAAACCCGACCGGCTGACCCATTGACAGCCTTATCTGCAGTTTTTATTCGAAAAAAAATCACAAAGATAAATGCATTCACCACCCCATTAATGGAGGCAATGAGGAATGTTGGGCCAGTTTCGGGTCGGGTTAAAAAGTGGTAGTTGGAGTCGAGGGGACAGAGTCTTGGGCCCACGGCCAGGGCCACAGGACCAGTAGTTTGTCATCTTGGGCAGTGGCCCTCCGTAGTCCGTAGCTGGTCATGTGATACATTTCCGTAGCTAGGACTAAGACCGAGCTTTGTATGGTCTCATTAAAAGAGGTCCTACAGGAATCAATGTATAACCAGATTATTTATTTTTTTTAAAGCGTTTGATTGGAGAATTAGTAATTAAGCTAAAAGTCTCCATCGAGCTTCTCTCCACCATCCAAGTATTATGTAAAGCAACAATATATAGTTGGATTGCAGATACCTCACCCCCTATTTTGGGCTCACAAATCTCCTCGGCGGGAGACCTTGAATGATGGGAACGGATCCTCCAAATATGGGATATGTTACAAGTTATGGAGCCCCAAACTTCTTTATTAGTCTTGTGGTAATGTGGTCCCAATTCTCATTCCATACATACACAAAATTACAGAGAGAGAGAGAGATAGAGAGAGAGAGACTTCGGTATTGCAGGTGAAAAAAGTTGGGAATCGGGTCAATGATGGTGAAGAACCCAGTTTCAAAAACCAATTGGCTTCTGCAGTTTTGCGGGTTGGCATGTCGGGTCAAGGATCATGCCACCCCAACCCATCAATGAGATAAAACTAAAAAAATAATAAATCAAAAAGCCATCCGACCAAAAGAGAGAAAAAGCGACGGTAGAAAGCTTAAAAGCTCCTAAACAAAGGACCTCAGACATACACCACAAGAACCAAATGCTTTTCCTTCACATTCACATATACTGCTGAGGAAGGAGAGAGAGAGAGAGAGAGCCCCAGGAAAAAGAAAAGAAAGCTCCCCTTCAGAATAAAAGTGAGAAGAGAAAAAAGTGAGAAGAGAAAAAAGTGAGAGAGAGAGAGAGATCACCCACTCTACCTACATCGGAGATTGGGGAGCTTATGCGCAACTCTCAAAGCTGGTTGTATTGTATAGAGTATTAGACTACAAGAGTAGTGAGAGTGAGAGAGTAGTTTGTTTGCACTTTGCAACCTCTCCCCACTAGTCCACTACGCAAAAACAAAACAACCAAAACACATGCTCCTCGATGCCATAAACCCTTCTCGCTCCTTTCTCTCTCCCTATCTCCAACTTTTTTCTTCTCCTTTACTCTCTGCTGCCGTGCTGCCGTGCTGCGTCCTCCTCTCTTCTCCCTCCTCCCTCCTCCCTCAACTCTCAACCCCTCCTCCTGCTTCTTGCTTTCTTGTTCGTTAGGTTCGTTAAAGGGTTAGTTGAAGACCTTTGGTTCAGCAAGATGATTAAATTATTAGACTTCTACCATGTCATGACTGCAATGGTTCCACTCTACGTGGCCATGATCTTAGCTTATGGCTCTGTCAAATGGTGGAAGATCTTCTCGCCGGATCAATGCTCCGGAATCAATCGCTTCGTTGCCCTCTTTGCCGTTCCACTTCTTTCCTTCCACTTCATCTCCACCAACAATCCCTACGCCATGAACTTCCGCTTCATCGCAGCAGATACCCTTCAAAAGCTTATCGTCTTGGGCATTCTGGCCGTGTGGTCCAACGTCAGCAAGCGAGGCTGCTTGGAGTGGACCATCACACTCTTTTCTCTGTCTACTCTCCCAAACACGCTCGTCATGGGCATCCCTTTGCTTAAAGGGATGTATGGAGATTTCTCGGGGAGTTTAATGGTGCAAATCGTGGTGCTTCAGTGCATCATTTGGTACACTTTGATGCTGTTCATGTTTGAGTACAGAGGGGCCAAGATGTTGATCACTGAGCAGTTTCCGGAGACAGCCGGTTCCATTGTGTCCATCGCTGTTGATTCCGATGTGATGTCGTTGGATGGCCGTGAGCCGCTGGAGACTCAGGCGGAAATTAAGGAAGACGGGAAGCTTCATGTTACTGTAAGGAAGTCCAATGCTTCCAGGTCAGAGATCTTCTCTAGACGCTCTCAAGGGTTGTCGACCACGCCGAGGCCTTCCAATTTAACAAATGCAGAGATATACTCTCTGCAGTCGTCCAGGAACCCAACTCCAAGAGGGTCCAGCTTCAATCACACGGATTTCTACTCAATGATTGCCGGTGGCCGGAACTCTAACTTCGGAGCCTCGGATGTTTATGGGCTTTCAGCGTCGAGAGGACCGACACCGAGGCCGTCTAATTATGAAGAGGATAACAAGGCTAGATTCCATCACCATGCAACAGGTGGGGCACAGTACCCGGCTCCAAATCCCGGCATGTTCTCTCCTACTGGATCCAAACCGGCCTCTAATAATACAGCTGCCACCGCTGCTGCTACTTCTGCTAAAAAGACCACCAATGGCCAAGTGCAGCAGAAACCAGAAGAAGGGACGAAAGATCTTCATATGTTCGTCTGGAGCTCAAGTGCTTCTCCAGTCTCAGATGTCTTTGGTGGTCAAGAATATGGCGTTGCAGACCAGACTGTAAAAGATGTTAGAATGGCTGTTTCTCCCGGAAAAGGTAATCAGCTTTACCTTTTTCCTTTTTTTTTTCATTGTTAATGTATACTTAATGGGTTTTGTTTATTTATTTATTTATTTATTTGCGGCTTTTGGAGCTTCATCTTTATTCCTGAATCCTGATGATTCTCATGTGTTTGATCTTGGTTATCAGTGGAGGGTCGTAGAGAGAACCAAGAAGAGTACATGGAGAGAAATGATTACAGTGGAGTAGTAGCAGATAGGGAGATGAACGATGCAGGGCACAAAATGGGTGATAGCAAACCCAAAGGCATGCCTCCTGCTAGTGTCATGACGAGGCTTATTCTGATCATGGTGTGGAGGAAACTCATCCGAAACCCCAACACATATTCCAGCCTACTCGGCCTCACTTGGTCTCTAATTTCATTCAGGTATATACGCAAACAAACGAATAAAACACGCGGAAAGGATCTAACTTGTTCAATCGTTTTTCTGAGTTGTGATGATTCCGGCCACAACTAGAATTAGCAGCAATGGAGTTTCGTGTTAAATGTGTTTGTTGTGCTGTTGGATTTGTTGCAGGTGGCACGTTGAGATGCCTGCTATAATAGCAAAGTCCATCTCAATACTGTCAGATGCGGGCCTTGGCATGGCCATGTTCAGTCTGGGTTAGTACTTTTTCCTTTCAAACAACCCTCACAACCCAAGAAATTCTCTCTCTGTCCCTCTATTTTTTGTGCTTTGTTCACTTTTGTTATTTTAGTTTATCTTTTATAATAAAAAAGCTCACCCAGACAGTGATCCTCATGATAATTGTCTCATGTCGATGACGAAAGGTCCTTAGTATAGATAGTGTTTGTGTAAGTGACTGTGGTTGATGGGCATGTCACTGGACATATACAGGTCTGTTCATGGCCTTGCAACCGAGGATCATAGCATGTGGGAATTCTATAGCATCTTTTGCCATGGCTGTGAGATTCCTTACAGGTCCAGCTGTCATGGCAGCTGCTTCCATTGCTGTTGGGCTGCGGGGCGTTCTCTTACACGTCGCCATTGTACAGGTAGTTCGATCACTTACTCGTCACTCCTCCTCCTCCTCCTCCTCCTCCTCCTCCTCCTCCTTCTATCTCTCTTCCCTAAATCCTGCCTCTTACTCTGACACTTCGAATCCGACTTCAATATCAAAAGGAAAACCTAAAAAGAATAAAACTATGGCTTACACTTCTTTACATGTTTTAACGTTTTTGATGTTTGGATGTCCAATGAAAACCAGGCTGCTCTTCCACAGGGAATTGTCCCCTTTGTCTTCGCCAAGGAATACAACGTACATCCTGATATTCTCAGTACCGCGTGAGTGTTCTATCAATATATATATATATATATATATATATATATATATATATATATATATATATATATATATATATATATATATATATATATTTTCCCCTGCAGAGTTACACTCTCTTACTTTTTCTTGCTTCCTCTGTTCTGGTTCTTCAACCTTTTACTGTTTTGGTGTAACCAATTAAGTAACTTTGTGTGTTTCAACTTTCGAGCTTTTAACTAATTAAGATATGATGGCTGTTGTTAATGTAGTGTTATTTTTGGGATGCTGATTGCATTACCCATCACGCTGGTTTACTACATTTTATTGGGTCTGTGAAAAAATCATCAACAATTGTTGCATCATCGCCTCGCCGTCGACGGAGGAGAAATTAACCAAGTGGATCAAGCCACCGGAAATGAGGACTGTGGAAGAAAACGGCGAGTTTCAAAAATGATTAATCCGATAGGCGGCAGGGGGGCTGCAGGCCATCTCTATGATGATCATGTTTAAATGGGTGGATTTTGTTTCTAGTAAAATTGTAAAATCATATTTGTAGTCAAGTGAAATCTTTTTGGTTCATTAGTTACTTCATTGTCATCATAACCTTTCACTTCTCGTCCAAGAATAGTTTGATAGAAGCAGTGATTGATATACATCCATATACAAGCTAAAAAGGGAGGAAAATTAAAGGAAAGAGAAACAAAAGAAAGGGAAAGCAGTGATGAATGATGGCTTACATTTACATTTTACCTTACAAAAAAAAAGTGAATGTGTTGGTCAAGAGAGGATGATGGGTTTCTTACTTTGGTCATGTTTTGATTAATTCTGATTTTGAATTTTGTTTACTTAGAAAGGAAACTCCATTAATGGTGTCTTTATTATGTTCCGTTGCTTAAAGTGAAATGCTAACCATATAAATACGGAGGGGAGCTGAATGAGATGAGATGAGAGCTTTAGAGTTTAGGTGTAGGTGGTGTTGAGGTGAGGAGGGGGGGCCCCCTCCATTAGTTTGATTTGATGTCGACCCATTTCGCATATTAGGCGACAACACTTCTCTTTGGTCGCTTTCGAATTTAGAGTTTTCTTCTGTTACAGAGCACCCCATATCCAAGCGTCTTCTTTCTACTTGTTTCATTATTTTCTAAATCTAAGCTTTCTTTTAGTTAGGGTGCGTTTGGCTGTTGTCTGGGGCCCCTCATGAAGGAAAGGAACCTGAAGTCCTGAATCTTCCAAATTAGTCCGAAAACTATTTATTTATGTTAAAGGTGAGATCACTGAGATGGGTCGATTGATGAATTAATTAACTATGAAGCCAACAAGGGTGACAGGTGGGAAACTTAGATTGGACCTGCCATCGGTGACACGTGTCTATTGAATGACCTTAAAGAAGATCAATAATGGCCTCATCATCATCATCACTCATCATCATCAATGTGTGGATCTGGGATCTGGCCATGGTTTACACTGGCTGTACAGAAGAGCAATATTGATAAATGGGTCATCCCAACTGGTTTTTTTTTTTTTTTTTTTTTTTTTTCAGTTGGACAAATCTAAGTGATGGGACGCATCACTCATACCAGTAAGCCACATCAATATACTTAAAACTGTCAAAGTTCGGTATGGTGTTAGTACCTCAGTGGCTCAGCCGAGTCAGTAAAGTTGACTCGTTAGAGAATCACCAAAAGTTAAAAAATTCAAGGAAAGAAAATCATATATGGTGCATAAAGGAAATAGATATAAACAAATAAAAAAAAAAAAAGATGGACATGTAGTTAGTGAATGAGCCAACTCAATCGAGTTAAATTTAGAGTCCCAAACAGAGGAATAAGGCAAGCTGACAATAAATACTGTAGAGTACTATCTGAATTCCTAAGTTTGTCTCCATGTGACAAAGCTTGTAGACAAGATGAGAAGCAAGGTCAGTTTCACGGCCCCTTTCTTGTCTCCATGTGCCAACTTTTCTTTTTGCAATTTTGGTCCAACCATCTCGATTTTGATCCAACCTTCTAATGGTCCTAATGGTCCAACCATTAGAAGAGAGTTTGCTAATTTGTATATTTAGGCAGAGGCAGAGCCCAGAGGGGCCATGCTCATGCATGGCTTGGTGCAATGGTAAAATATTGGAGTGAAAAAGGTGAAAATGTGGGTTTCAGTCTGATCTACAAATGTTAAAGCTTTTCAGGTCATCTGTATATCCAGTCCCCCCTTCCCAAGACCCCAGATCTGGGACCAATATTGGGCATTGGGTAAGGGCCCTAGCTTGTTGTATGTATTATGCTCAGCCCCCCGAAAGGTTTTTTAATTCCATTTTCCATTTTAGAGGAGAGAGATAGTGTGTGTGTACTTGCTGCTGATTGTCCTAACCATCCAAACAACATAAATTTGGATGGTTCAAGAACTCATTGGGATATGACCCATAACCAGTTAGTGTCTGTCCCATTACTTGATACAACAAGAAGGGTACAGAGAGGAAAAAAGAGAAAGGAGAAAATACAGAGACAGAGGAAGAGAGTATTATGATGGTCAGTGCTGTACTGCAGTTGCAGCCAAGATAATACTCCCAAATATCAAAGCATCATTGACAAAGAATTCTAATCCCCAACTCAAACCCCAACATAGGACATGGAGAATGAAACAAAGATGTGATCAAATCACAGATCATACTGTCTTATCAAAGTGTTTCGTCTGAGCATATATATACCGCGTACATGGAACCATGCCTGTGTTTTTTTCTCATGTCCCATGCCGATCGAAATCTCTCAACCAGCTCTTGCATGCCTTTAGCGCTTATAATGGGTAGTAGTTTTCTGAGAATTTGTTCTTTATGACCCCAACCACCAACACTAGCATTATTGTCAATAGAGATGAGCTGAATTCAATCTCATGTACACTGACAACTGCATGCTTGTCGTTAATTAATTGTTCAAGCGACATTTGCAATTTCAATTTGTAGCTGAATAAGTGCCCGTTTGGGAGCGCTGAAGCCATGTTTGATAAAAATCCAGAAAGTCAAAAATTGATTTATATAAGTGGTAAAATGGACTTTTTAGTAAAGTTATCTCATTAGCGGCTCAACCAACACAGCTCAATCAACCCAAGCCTCCCAAACGGGCTCTAAAACTCTCATATATAAAGCTAGGACCTAAAAGCCAAGGGAATATATAGAATATGTACATAATGCATGCTTCAAAAAGAGAAAAAAAAAGAAAAAAAAAAAGAAAAAAAGAAAAGACTGACATTCATGCTTGAATTAATGGTGATGTAGAGCACTTAAAAATTAAAATGTCCTTTTATGATGTACCTTTGTCACCAGAGCAAGGGAAGAGGGAAAAGGGAAAAGGTTTATATGTGAGGCAGAGGTGGAGGTGGATGATTTTGCTATCAAGTCCCATCATGTGTTGTGATATAATATCAGAACCAAGGTATTACATTAGATTTAAATTGTGTGGACTGTGGAGAAAACATAACCCTTATCAATTAGCGGAGAAGTAGTGAAAAATGGAAGGATGGGTACCTGCTTGGAGCTAGCTCTGTGATTCATGGTGCCATGACTGTTCTCTCTCTCCTCACAATATTGTTAGCTTTTGAATTGATCATGATGATGCTACAGGCTACAGCTATCTCCCATATAGAACTCTCTCAATACCAGCTGCCGGATGTCACTAAAATCCTAGCATCTGTACAAAATGACAGCGATGTGTTTTCTCAATTTCGACTTTAAATCTTTGTACTGCATCTATCTGTAAATACGTGTCTCTCAACTTCACTTCTCTCTCGATATTGTATTTTGACTTTGAAGCTTCGTGCTGCATGCACCTCTACATACATGCATGTCACTTCTCTTAAATGCATGTCATCATTTTTTATTTCTTGATAATTATTATACGACTAGTCTTTTGTTCCCAACTTGACACCAGGATGGTGACTACTGACTTTCCCTTCACATTTATTTATTTTTTTGGTTATTTGGGGATGTTTCATATAAAGAAACCAAGACTTACAATAAAGTTAACATATGTTCATAGAAAATGATTTAGTATTTAATAATTTTACATAAATTTGTATTACAATACAATTATATACATGGCAATAATGCTCTGATTGATGTTGGTGTAGTTAAAAAAAAAAAAAAAAACATTGACTTATAAAAGACCATAAACCCAATTGGTGGAATTGGAACCTGAATTGAACCGGCCGGTCCAATCCAGGGTGGTAAAGCAGTTCCTTAAAAAATATTCTAGAAAGTTCATTAAGAATCAAAAGGTAAATTAGTATCAATAGGGGTCCATGCCCAAATGGGAACCCAAGACCCGAATGCCCATTCTTCCCCAATCCTCTCCCTCCCTCCCTTCCTCTCTAGATGTGATTCTCTCTTCCACCAACGTATCAACTACCACCTTCAACCCAATACCCAAATGGGAGCCCGCCAATACCCGAATGCCCATTCTTTCCCGATCCTCTTCGTCCCTCCTTCCTTCTCTAGATATGATTCTCTCTTCCACCAACATATCAATCACCGCCTTCAACATTCAACCTCTAGCTAGGTCCAATTTCTCGAACGGGGCCATCTCTCTTCCTTTGGAGAACCACCTTGAAATAGTGCAAATTGAAGTCTGGATCCACCTTGAAATAGTGCAAATTCTTAAAATCCCAATATTAGATGGATAAATAGAGGAGATGGACTGAATTTTATTTGTGTAAGGCTTGATAAATGTCTTATAATGGAAGGTGGGACTTTTTCTTTAGTGCAACAAAGGTTTTTTCCTTGTTCATGTATCACTGTTTTTTAAGGTTGGTATTATGTTAGAAAATTTTATTCAAGTCATTTAAATTTCAAAAAATGTATATTTTCTTCTAATGCCAATTAAGTGCAGCCTCTTGACAATTAGACAGTTTGAGCTAACTACAAGTAGCTCGCCACTTGCAGGCAGCTCGTCACTTACAGGCAGCTTGGCACAGGTAACTCGCCACTTACAAGCAACTCGCCACAGGCAACCTGGCATCTTACGAACAGCTCGGGTAGAAGCACCTTGGCACATTACCGGCAGCTCGGTGCAAGGTACCTCGTTGCAGAGCAGCTTGATGTATCACAGGAAGATTTCCTACCTGACAACTGTACCAGCCAAATTTGGAGACCTGCGCCCACATCTCTCGCCAGGCAACATCGTGCCTTCCAGCCCTAAGAGATGTCCCTTGTTTGGTAGGGTCGTACTCTGCAACGGTTACCTGCGCCCACTAGCTCAACCCTGGCAAGTAATGGCTATGGTAGAGAATCAGAGGTAGTTACACCAAATCGGTCAGAACACTGCTGTATAAGAGCTTCGACCCCCCAAGGGGGATGGGGAGGAAAAATGGAGGTAACCCCTGCTCTCTAGCTCTCTCATTTCTCTAATATCATCTTCAAGCTCTCTATTATCAGAGTGCTAACTTAGCCATCAGAGTGGCCCCGTCGGGTAAACACCCCTAGGTCCTCTGATTAAGTTATCGTAGGTTCCTCGGCTCCCACCGTCTACAAGGAGGAGCAAATCATCTCATGCAAAGAGCAGTCGGGTTGCACTACACCAGGGAGCTCGCCACCAAGGCAACGCACTCAACAGCTCATCAAGGTGGCTCAGTACCAGGGAGCTCGCCAAGTAGCTCACCACCAGGGAGTTCGCCACCAAGTATCTCACCACCAGGCAGTTCACCACCAGAGAGCAGCTCCATCATCCTCTGAGTCACAGGCCACCTGGGAGCAGGTCAAAGAATGAGGTACTTACCAAAAGATTGATACATCACGAAAAAATTGGTACGTGACCATAAATGGTTACATCAATTGGCGCTATCTGTGGGAATACGCTACAAAAAACTAAGTTCTCATTCTACAAAAGCTAAGTTCTCATCCTACAAAAAGCTAAGTCCTCTTCTCCTAGAAAGCTAAGTCATCACTTTTTAGAAACTGAAGTTCTCGCTTCATAGTTTCCATTTTTATGAACTCAAAGACTATGCAGGGAGTTAACAGACTAAGCAGCTCTACCAACTTTACTTTTAATTCAGATAAAACCTCACCAGTCCTCTTCGTGAGGTCTCCCCTATAAAGATGAGCTCTTCGCAACTTCCGTGGGAGTTGGCGGCCAACAGACTACATGGGCGCCCTTGCCGGTCGAGCCTTCCAAGGCTCCCACGTGAACTGGTGACCTAAAGTTAGTAGTGCAGCCCCCGAAGTTCGAGCTCCTAGTAGCTTCTTATAGGAGTGGGTGACCAACATTACGAGGCTAATGTAACGCAATCATAGCTCTAAGGCACCCACCTGGTCAGCTCGGCACCTCACAAGTATCTCAGCACCCGGTCAGCCCGACACCTCACAAGCAGCCTGACACCTGGTCAACTCAGCACCTCACAGGCAGCTCGGCACCTGGTCAGCTTGGCACCTCACAGGTAGAGACCTCGGCACCACATAAGACCCAATCGCCTCTTTGGCATGAGAAAAGTCAAGAAGAGTGGACTACGAGTCACTCCCAAAGCCTATAGGCCACATTATTGCTTAATACCCAGTCGCCTCTTCAGCACGGGTGAAGTCAAGAAGAGTGGACTACGAGTCGCTCCCAAAGCCTACGGGCCACATTACTGCTTACGACCCAATCGCCTCTTCGGCATGGGCAAAGTCAAGAAGAGTGGACTACGAGTCACTCCCAAAGCCTACAGGCCACATTATTGCTTAAGTCCCAATCGCCTCTTCGACATGGGAAAAGTTAAGAAGAGTGGACTACGAGTCGCTCCCAAAGCCTACGGGCCACATTACTGCTTAAGACCTAGTCGCCTCTTCGGCTTGGGCAAAGTCAAGAAGAGTGGACTACAAGTCACTCCCAAAGCCTATGGGCCACATTACTGCTTAAGACCCAGTTGCCTCTTCGACACATGCGAAGTCAAGAAGAGTGGACTACGAGTTGCTCCCAAAGCCTACGGGCCACATTACTGCTTAAGACCCAATCGCCTCTTCGGCATGGGCAAAGTCAAGAAGAGTGGACTACGAGTCGCTCCCAAAACCTATGGGCCACATTACTGCTTAAGACTCAATCGCTTCTTCAGAATGGGAAAAATAAGCAAAAGTGGACTATAAGTTGCCCTCAGAGCCTAAGGGCTATAATACTGAACTGGCGGAGACCTCCTCACCTTACAGGCAACAGGCAACTCGCCACTTACAAGCAACTCCCAGAGCCTAAGAAAGTAGATCAGCGCTTACTAGCTCGTCGACTTACGGGACAAAAGGAGAAATCTACTCCCTTCGTCGAGTTATCTCAGCTCAAGAGTGGGGGGCAAGTGACGAGGGCACATTTGGCCCTCTAGTGAAATTATGACACCTGGCACCTCATGCCAACTAAGTGTAGCCTCTTGACAATTAGACAGCTCAAGCTAGCTACAAGCAGCTCGCCACTTACAGCCAGCTCGGCATAGGCAGCTCGCCACTTACAGGCAGCTCACCACAGGCAGCCTGGCATCTTACGAACAGCTCAAGTAGAAGCACCTCGGCACATTACCGGCAGTTCAGTGCAAGGTAGCTCGTTGCAAAGCAGCTCGGCGTATCGTAGGAAGATTTCCTACCTAACAACTGTACCTGCCAAATCTGGAGACCTACGCCCACGTCTCTCGTCAGGCGGCATCGTGCCTACCAGCCCTAAGAGATGTCCCTTGTCTGGCAGGGCGTACTCTGCAACTGTTACTTGTGCCCACTAGCTTAGCCCTGGCAAGTAACGACTATGGTAGAGAATCAGAGGCGGTTATGCCAAATCTGTCAGAACACTGTTGTATAAGAGCTCCGACCCCCAAGGGGAGAGGGGGAGGAAAAATGGAGGTAACCCCTGCTCTCTAGCTCTCTCATTTCTTTAATATCATTTTCAAGCTCTCTACTATTAGAGTGCTAACTTAGCCATTAGAGTGGCCCCGCTGGGTAAACACCCCCGGGTCCTCTGATTCAGTTCTCGTAGGTTCCTCGGCTCCTGCCGTCTGCAAGGAGGAGCAGATAATCTCATGCAGAGAGCAGTTGGTTGCACTACACTAGGGAGCTCGCCACCAAGGCAGCACACTCAGCAGCTCATCAAGGTGGCTCACTAATAGGGAGCTCGCCAAGTAGCTCACCACCAGGGAGTTCGCCACCAAGTAGCTCACCACCAAGCAATTCGCCACCAGGGAGCTCCTACATCCTCTGAGTCACAGGCCACCTGAGAGCAGGTCAAAGGATGAAGTACTTTGCAAAAAGATTGATACATCACAAAAAAATTGGTACGTGACCAGAAACGGTTACATCAAGTTCTAAGTAAGATGTTGAATATATAGATTGAAACAATCGAACATAATTCTGATAAAACCTCATTTGGAGATGTGGAATATAAGATTTGGAAATCAACCTACAAAATAATCTCAATAATGTAAATAAAATGGCTCTATAAAAATGCATAGAATGAGTTTTTTTTTTAAGAAAAGAAAAGAAAAGCCTTTTTTAATGATAAAAGAATATTGTAGAAGGGGGGTGACATAAAAGCTGACCCCTGTTCAATATATAGAGAGAATAACTTTACATATATACATATATACATACTGTTCGGATTCCAAAGTTAGGACTTTGGGAGTTCTCCAGCCGATGATTGAAGGATTCCTCGGCCACACTCCTCATTGCCCAGATCCCAAGCACCGAGGAGCACCAAGTTGACTAGATGCTCAACCATGCTTCAACTTGCAAGTTCTTCAACTGAGGAACCAAGCGGGAGCACTTTATTCCTCGACTTCAAAACTGGGGGAGTGGTGTTCGGGTCATGGTTGAGCTAGTCTTGAGAGACACATGGCCACCTAGTCATCGCCCGATTAGCCTAACCACGTCAGCATAGCTCAGCCACGACGGCATAGTCCATCCACGTCGAGGTAGCTCGATCGAGCTACGCTACTATTATGGCCCCCCATCTTATCCCCTTAGTCACATCAGCTACATGTTAGGCGGATAAACACAACTACAGATAAGAGGAGAGAGGAAGACAACTCCGTCGGGGAATAGGACTCTAGCCCAAGGACCTTGGCGGTAAACCTCATCCCAACAACCCCGGAAGCTCAATCCGACCAAGACACGGATCTTTGGCTATAAAGAGGCACTCCCCGCTCAAGGTAAGGGATTCAAACTTCTGACATCCGTATTGCTATTCTGCTTGGACCAGCATCCCTATATCTCGGCCCGGCCATCCATCACCTCCTACTGACTTGAGTGTCGGAGTACCTACCCGGGGATAACTCCTCGGGCCTCTGACTTCTCCTTTCATGATTACAAGTCTTGAAGCACGGCATCGTCCTTGTAGCTCAACACTGCCCTGTTGGCAAAGACTATCTGGTTGCTGTTCTCAGTTCGTGCACCACCTCCGATTGAGTAGCATCACATACATACAAACATACATATATATATATATATATATATATATATATATATATATATATATATATATATATATATAATTTGAAAATATATATAGGGTTACAAAAGACTTTAAAATGAGTGTTTGGAATTGAAACCCTTATTTGGTCTCAATGATCTCCATACTGCTTCCAATTAAATTTCGGCACTTCTTCCTTATACTCGCGATTCCTTTTTATTTTTCTTCATTGCAACATATTCTTGATTTTGTGTATCCTTTATTGGTGAAGTAGCTTCCTTGCTTGTTTCAAACAATAACCACACCTTGGAGTTCGGAAGAGTAACTCTGAATTTTTGTTTATATTTTATATTGTCATTTGGTGCCAATTAGGCACCACCACATAGGCAAAAAGGTGAAAATGCTGTCTCCATTTTGTAAGAAATTTCAAAATGTTGTTTCTTTTAAAAGTTATTCATCGAATTCAAGGCATTCATTGTTGCTTGAAACAGCTTTAAAACAACTAGATAACAGAAATGCTTTCTAGAAACAACTCTGGTACCAAATACCACCTTCGGGGAGAATTAAAAATAAAGCCTAGGAGTCACAATTTGATCCTTAAGGCTCTATTTAGAAAATATGCAAATATGTAGAGTGTAAAACGGTTTATATAAATTGTAAAATTAGGTTAGTTTTGCATTGACAAATTTACCTTCTTACTAAACAGACTTTTATATGTAATGGATTCAAGCATGAATTCCAATAAAGCATATGTTTTTTTTTTTTTTTTTTTTTTTTTTTTTTTTTTATCAAAAGCCCACTTGAATGCAAATTTACTTCTTTTTTATTGATGTAATTTTACATCTTATTATCAATGTAAATATGCATTGGTCTGTCATTTATCAATGCATAAATGTAATGTTGCCAAACACAAGCAAAAGTAAATCGGAATGCAAATTTATCCTGAATCGGAATTTACACTCCATTTACATCGTTTCTAAACGACAGCCTAAACAAGAAATAGCTAGAATGGTCTTTGTTTTACTATTGAATGGATGGATACATATGAAAAATGCTTCACCAACTGCTACTTTTTGAATCCTCCAAAAGACTCCAAAACGGAGACCTAGTATTCAAGCACAATTGGCAAGCACACGCACACACTTCTCCAACTCGTCCTTAAGCGTACATGTCTTACCACATGAAAACCTAGCTAAGGGCCTAAGACATATACAGGCCAAGTAGCTAGCGTCTCTCTTATTAGCTAAGAAAAAGCATTCTAGACAATGTGGAGCCTACCCTTAATGTAAACAACAAAGAATTGCAAATAAGCTATGAGAAATCAACAAAAAATGTTAAATAGATTAAAGTATGTAAATTATATAATAAGCATAATAGCTCGGAAACTAAAAGGTAGAGAGAGAGAGAGTGTATGTGTATGATCACTGATAATGTTATCTTACTCAAAGCAAAAGTTAGATATATTTATTACAAATTTCTTTCATTTTAAGAAGATCAGCAATTTAAGACATTGTTGGATAACCACTGAATTTTCTTAACTAAGTGGCTTATTAATTACTTTATCTTTTAGTGGATAAAATAATTAAATAATAAAACATTACATTCAAGTTCAACTTAGCTGTTACCAAACAACTGAAATTTCTGTTTTTAAGGAAAGATTTATGAATGAAAACTAGGAGGACATAAGCCTCACCCCTAAGGAAACAATACATGAGAGCAAATGCTCCTAAGAAAATTAAAAGTAAATATAATCTTAAGTGGAATACCACGGGTAGTAACCTTTATTTGGCCTTGAGGATTTACACAATGGTGCCTTAAGCTTCGTTGATTCATGTTCCTCTTTGGATTTATGAGACCTTTTTCAATGAATAGTTATAAAACTTGAATCCAATATGCTATCTTCTATTGTTTGGTTCCTCACTGTTTTTGAAATAGATATCAACAGATTAAGCTTTCATTTCTTTATTTTGGACTTTTGTTCTTATTATAGTAGGTTGAGCTTCTTCAGTTACTTTGATGTTTTGTAGCAGCACTGTACTTGATATTTAGTTGTTTTTGTATCATGTCACTTAATCTTCTTAGCTCTATAATCTAAGCTTTCTACCTCTGTCTTCTTCTTGGTTAATCTCCATGGTGTTTGGAAGCGTGGGCACTTTTTGGGACCGGTTTTTAAGAAAAAACGTTCATACTTTCAAAACCCATTTTTCATAAAAAAAAAAACGCTTCTGTCACGTAGGTAGTGAGCAACACTATACTGTTTGGTAAGGTGATTTTCATCACAGTTTTTCATGTATGTGCTGACAGATAAACACCACATAGGATATACATCAGTCAACCATTGGGGAAAACGATTGCATCAGTGGGGTCCCGATTTTCGAGCCTGCCTGATTTTTTAATAATTGGCTGAACTAAACAATGAGATACATGGGCATTTTAACAAACAAGAAACGCCCGTATGAATCTGATGTGGCACCGTTTTTTTGAAAAACGGCCATGATTCCAAACATCTCCCTCATTGTGCCAAAACTTCTCAACAGCCTCATCGTTGATTAGAGATTCCTCCACTGCCCAACTTGATTGGAGATCTTCCATAAGCACTCTTCCTAACAAATGCGAATGTCGATGGTTCTGATGATTTGTCAATTTCCTCTTCTAAGAAAACCATCGTTAGCTCTTCCAGGGCCACTTCAATGTTTGAGTCTTCAAATCAATCTCAAATGTATAAGAGGGAAGATTGGTTGCAGTGTTGTTGAGGCTTTCAACAAGGAAATATAAGAGTTATCGGAGGGATCCCCAAGGGGATCGGAAACCCTATCCACCATCTCTATTCCATCTTTCTTTCTGATCCAATAGCCGAAATTTACTTATAACTTCTACATTATCCCCTCGATCATATTTTGTGCTAATACTCACCAAAATTTTTATTCTCATTTTAATTTGTTTAATAAATAATTTAGATGGGGCAGAATGGAAACTTATATAATTTTACATCTTGATGGACATTATCCCCTCGATCATATTTTGTGCTAATACTCACCAAAATTTTTATTCTCATTTTAATTTGTTTAATAAATAATTTAGATGGGACAGAATGGAAACTTATATAATTTTACATCTTGATGGATTATTATTTCTTTGAATGAAAATTTTATTTTCAATAAAAATTGCAATCAATGGACCGCATTTGTGAACATATACTCCAGATTCGGGAACGAAAATCCATGACTATGTCCTCCGAAGACTAGGATCATTGGATAAGACTAGAATCATTGGATAACACAATGGTAGAGAAGAAGGGATAAAAGTAATGGAGACTCAATGGACTAATTTTGGTTGAAACATTATGTGGATTAAGGGTGTTGATTGTGCGGTTCAAATTGCAAAACCAAATCGAACTAAATCAAATTCGCAGTTTGGTTCAATTTATTCTTAAAAATGGGTTGGTTCAATTTGATATTTTCTGAATTTGTGGTTTACAGTTTCAGTTTGGTCTATTAGATTTTACAAATCAAAAACTGTAAACCGCTATTTATATATATATATATATATAAATTATAAATATATAATAAATTCTTTAATTTTATAATAAAATAAAAGTTATAACTTTTAACTTTTTAGGGGTATTATTTGGGCTTTCTAATTTGGTCTATGATCTTCTCTAAACCACACTAAATCGGACTGCCAACATCCCTAATGTGGAAAGAACTACTCAGAATTGGGGGCCAAACTAAAACATCTAACTATTGGATAGCTTTTCTGCATCGTCAAATTGTTAAATGGTTCGCTTTGGTTCAGTTTGGAACAATCAATTTTAAATTTAGTGTTTTAGACCCATTGAGTTAGATTAAGATTGCAATTTGATTTATGTTATCCCGAACCCAACCCAAAAATGTCATATTATCTTAAGAAGAATTAAGGTTAGTATTAAAAAATATGAACCTGACATTACTTTGCGTTGAGTTAATGTTGGACTTGGGCAAACCAATCCAACCATTGATATTTTCACATATACACATCCATGCATATGCGGCATGAGGAATTTTAAGTTTAGATGTAAAGATTTTCTTAAAATACTAGAATTTTGTCCTTATATACAACATTATTATATATCATACGATATCTGTCCCTCTATGTTTGTTATTGAGGCCCCAGACAGATTTCTTTCATTGGGTTGAGTAGGTATTGAGTACATGGGTTAGGAAAATCTGGTAGGATCCGGATTAAAATTTAATATTTGGGATAGGCCGGGTTGACCTCAACCCTACCCAACATATAATTTCTAAAATCTATTAACCACGTGTTCTTATCTTTGATGCATTTGCATTATCTCTCCCTAGTTGTGAATAAAGACCGTAAGAAAGAAACAAAACAGACGATACTAATAGAAAGGTTTCTGTCTTGTTTCTCTAATTGAGCTCTATGGAATGTTGCATTTGATGTTATTTTCATGCAAGGTTTCTTTTCCACTTATTCAAAATTTTACAGTACAAGAACATGTTTATGAGACCTTGTTTACCAAAATTTAAAAAAATAAAAATGTTTAAAGGTACTAGTACTGAGGAGATGCAGTACTGAAGACATAAATGCCACTATTTAGGTAGGGTTTCAAATGAAATATTAGGCTATTAGCTAATAAGAGTTGGAAGATGTCTAAAAGAAAAAGGATGGGCCACCCAATCTAATTTTAGTTGAAAACATTTTATATTCGTAAGATTCTAGGGACAAGGCATTTGTTCAAGCAAACTCCACATGCTTTGGTCTTGTGCATGCAGTGTAATCGAGTGCATGGAAGCCTTTTTCAGCTTACCATGTTCACCTGTCTAGGAAATTTCAGGAGAACTGGGTCCATTTGTCTGGTTTGATTATCAGATTCAATCTCAATCTTGTTTTATCTTGAGCAGATAAAAGAAGATCTTTCCTAGATGAATCCTAGAGAACCCTAATATAATTAATCTGGGCTTTTTCACTTGTAATGCATCCCATGGGAAGTCTAATAATTATCTAATTGAGCAAGCTTATAGACATGGATTTTAAGATGAAAACTGATTGCCAATGATCTTAGTAAGAGGTGAAATAACCTTAATGTTATCTTTGTGATCTGTCACATCTTCAATTTGATCACTCTGGGTTTGTTGATAAGTTAATGGAGATCTTAAGGAGTAGGACGGATAATGAAGGCTGAAAATTAGTTTTAATGGGAGGTTCTTAAAAGAACCATTAACAAAGATTGCTTACACTGGTGAATGAAACTTCTGTAAATTTTTACTAGTTTTAAAAGCTATATTAAGTGCATTAATTAATTAGCTAGTATTAGCTAAACATTAAATCAGATATTAATAAACGCTGTTAAAAAATTTTTATTAATTTACATTTCACAAAGTGTACTTTCACATTTAATAAGGTATATTTATCATTATGTTCAATCAATCACACCTTTTGCTGCACCATAAACCATAAAATTTGCCTAATTTTATGTTTTAGACGGAAACTACTAACCTTTCTTGCTTTCTCATTTCTTGTTGAGAAAGAAAGGTGAGGAAATTATTCCTTTAGCTTTTTAAATAATACTTTACGGCACTTGATTTGTTAAGGGTCTTAACCAAACTAAGTCATTTTTCCAACCTTAAAAGAATTATCTAATGTCCAACGTCAGTAAAACCCACTATTTTAGGACTTTTGACTCACTAATTAAAGCACAATGAAAAGCAATCTAGCTTCAATAATAAGAGTTTGAGGCACTACACGACAATTTGGGACAAACCTTTTTATGGGTTTCAGACACTACAGCCATACATCAGCAATATATAATAAGATGCCATTCATGGGGATATAAAACTTAGATATTAGCTTTTCTGGCATTTAAAAAAAAATGAAGTGAGATCATCATTTGAGGCTGAAATCATGTGGATATGTAAGTGTTGAAATGGAAATGTTTTCGATCCCCAAGTTAGGTTAGAGGATTGATTCTTGGACTGCAACTTGATGATTATAAGACACAGTGAGTGTAATGGATGGTTTATATGGTTGGAGGATTTACTAGTCCTGAATAGCTTTTCTGACCCTTTAGAGGAACAAATAGAATCTATGGCCAGGGTGGTGGGTTTATAGATTATTACATACATATACAATTCAGGGTTGGCAAAATATCTGGTCTTGAATTGTAGAATCTAACCATTTTGCAAGGATGAAAAGGACAGTTGAATGGTAGAATTGTACTCCATAAGTCTGCAACTTGAAAGCTCATTTGAATAAATATGCAAAATACTCCGAAAAGGCATCCTTGTTAGTGGAGAGCATTGAGAGCACTTGATCCGTACGTACCATTGCCCTTAAGGGTTCTCTGTAAAACCTTTATATAGAATGTTTAAGTTAATTTCTTGTTTTGATTAGAAGAGAACCAAGGAGCTTCTTAATAAGCTTTTTGACCACCAATCTCATCTGATCAGGATTAATTGATGGAGTTCTTCTCCTTTTAATGGGGTATTTTTTTTCGGATTTTGAGAGGGAGAAAAGTTGGTCAATGGGATTTTGGTTCCCATTGACCAAAAATATTTCATGTTCTTTTTTCAAATTTATGTGGGGACCAGGAAAGGTTTATTTTCCTGGGTATTGGGTAAGTGATACCCATCTTCTAGGTGAATAGATAACTTCCCACCTAGGGAGAAAGTTGTCAATACTTGAATGGGACAAAAATGTCCTTTTTAATAATGAATTTTTTTATGGCTAAAATAGCCATTGTCTTATTTACATGAGAAATGAGAAATAAAAGAATGTGGACAAATGCACTTACCCAGATAAGTGTTTCCCTAAGAAAGCTTACCCTGTTAACTGCATTTACGTGGATAAATAACCTACCAAAAAGCAAATGAGGCCTAACATTTAATTTAAGATTGGCTAGGATTTTATTTTTCTTTTCTTACGCTTTGCTTTCACTGTACATGAGAAAGGTAAATTCATGTTCTCCTACATGGAGGTATAGCGAATGTTCCTTTTCTATACTTTTAGTCCATCAGTCAACTGTAAAATCATCAATCTATGTCATTTTGTTTTTGTCTTGGGGCATTTGATGAAGCAGGGAGCCCATTTGGTGTTGACTTTGGTACTTGTGTGTGTGTCAATCTCTCTCTCCTCTGTGTGTGTCAGTTCTTGAGTTATTTTGTTTGATTGGTATATTTGACCCATACAGTACGTGATCAAGTAATTGAAATTTCTTGGTGTCGGTAATCAACGAATAGAATGCTTAATTAAAGAAATGCAAAACACTGATCTTAGGATATTCTCACCCGCCTGTACCCCTCCAAGAACAAATTAGTTTTTCTACATTCTGTAATAATTTAGAAATAGCAGAGAATATAAATTCCTAGCACAAACACCTGTATTGCCTTTATACTGAGTAAAGCTTTAACTGATGACCAGAGATGTTAACAATACTAAAGCAATAGACCAGATACACTTTGAAACCTTGATTAGATATTTCTAAGTTTGGAAATTTCGTTCTTCTCACTCTACACTTCTGGGCAAATTCATTTCTAAGCTATCATCATGTAGAGGTAGTTCTTTTCTTTCATAGAGTCAAGCTATGTCTGAGCTTCGAAACCAATCCCCTTAGAGTTAATTCACCAGGAATGGGAATGAAATTCTCCCCGACCAAACAGTGTCTAAATATTGTAATACTGCATGTGGGAATAGGTTTCTCCAGCCATCTACCGGCTAACTCATAACAAATTAAAAGTGGTTCGGTATCAGTACCGATCATCTACTGTAGATGCTTAATTTTTTTGTGAAACTAAATATTCAAGCTTTCAAAGGTTATAAGGCACATAGGAATAACAGCGTGCTAGATCATGAGGAGGATGAGTAGGTGAGTATCCCAAAGATGAGGAATCTGTTAGATATAGTGTCATGATCAATGGTGAAGCCATAATCCCCTAGGCTAAAAAAAACTCAAAATTTAAGAGCAGGGTGAAGAGGCTGATAGAAGTGTATAGATAGATAGATATCATTTGTAGCTCTAAATTGACTCAATCAACAGGCCATGGGTTACACATTAAACTTCTTTTTTCAACCATAGATTATTGTATAAATTGAGGAAAGGGCTACAGGAGAAGAGGTTAGCTAGAGAAAGATCAAAGAGCTTATAGTATTTGCATATCATTTTTCTTCAATTTGTGGGAAACAAAAGGACATTTGTGTAGTGAAGATCCAGAGCCGAGCTTGGCTCTTCTCCTTATAGACTTGTAGTCTTAGCTCAAATGATCAATATCTCATCATTTTTTTTTTGGTGAGTTTTAGCCATCGATGGAGGTGTTTAGAACCATAATGTCTCCATGAGAAAAACTTAACGATAAGGACAGATGTTGAGTATTAACCTTAAAATGAGACAATTTCAAGCCACTTGTATACTTTATTGAAGCAGCTGGGATTGAAACCTACCTTTATAATAAATAATTCTGTTTTCTGGTTATTTCGCCATTGATTCATGGGCTATAGAAAAGGAGCAGAACTGAATTGAGAAATCATCTGGTATGCCAATAGGGTCCTGAGGTTCATTATTATATCAAAGATGGAATCTGTTGAATATGATATGGACTCATGCCCATCATATATAATATTAAACTTAAATAAATAATTCCTACACATCTTATAGCCATCTGTAAATGATCCAACACTAGGTATGTATTTTGATCCCATCTGATTAAGTAAATGATAGCTTCCATGAAAGATATCTCCACGTTATTGTCTAGTAGAAAGGAAAAAAGAAAAGTGGGATGAGTATGTAAGACATAAATAAATATAAGCCAGGCCCACAGATGGCCATTGCCGACCATTCGGTTCCCTTCCACATTGTTATGTTCACGGAGCTTCTTGGTAGGACCAGAACATCAGTATTCAGTACCAAGAACAGGTGAGAGAGAGAGAGAGAGAGAGAGATTGGCATCAAATAGACCATATTGATTCTCAAAACCCTAATTAACAAAATAAAAGGAAATGGTAAGAATGATATTCCATTAATTCTTCATCATTGACAGTCATGGCACCGTTGATACTCAACCCAATACCTACAACTCAACAAAGCCTTAATCTTTCTATTTGCCAATTTTGATAGGGTTTATATAATTATATTGAAATGTAAGTGCTATGGTCTTTGCACAATCATAGAATCTTTCATTGATGTATTAGCCTTTATCTGGTTGTTGCCTTGGTTAGTGTTGGAAACTGGTCACCGATTAAATAGATGCCCCAATTATTGAACGACTGAAGATTAACTAATGAGCTAACAGTCCCACGAGTACGAATGAGGATGTCCATCATCCAAATTCATGAAACTCATTAATTAGTTTATATATTATCAGGTAGATTAGATATATAATAAGAAAACAGTGCCATAAGTATTACGTACAGTCATCGCCATCGGTGTTACAGACCAAACCATGAGATGGTCATAAGATCGAAGTTAAGAATTAGGTTAGGTAGATCTGATATTTAATTCAGAAAGACATTCAAGTCAGGATCCACTAATTGGGCAGTGGTCTCAATTAAGATACCACAATTAATGAATACAGGAAGAGAGACATGAATTGAATAGTGCTTATTATTAATAAGTTCATCGATCAGTCACCACTGAACTGAACGCATTTATAGGAATGAAGGGAGGGTGGATATGGGGGTTAAAGCAGGTGGGGACAGAACTCAGAAGGCCAAATGTATATATCTAGAGAGAGAGAGATGGTCATGTGTGTTTGTGGGTGTGGGTAATGTTTGATGTCTCCCACTAGCTTGTGTTGGGTCGGCCATTGTAGAGACACAAGTATGTGGATTGTCCTGTCGATATTAGGGTTGTTGCCGCCTCCTCTTCTCTAACTTCATTCTCACTCTCATATATCTACAAACAACACTAGCATTTCACAAGCACGTCTTATCGCTTGTGAGCTGATGAGAGCCAAGCGGTTTGTATGCTAGCTTGTATGGGCGTGCGCCATGGTCTGTTTGTTTTTTTCCCATTCAAGATTCCCTACTCAAATGCTGAAAGGAATTAATTCTTTGTGAATTCCGCCTTTCCATTATTAAAAGTCTTTTGTTCTCTTCTACTTAAACTTTTCACCCATAACAACCCTTCTCTCTCTCTCTCTCTGAGTCAGATAAGCAGAGCTTCAATAAACAAGGTTAAACACTTACAAAACAAAGTTAGACTTTTTACAAACCAAAAATCTGCCAAGCATCCTAAGAAACTTCAAACAAGCAATATCGGTTATCTTTCTGCAGAGTGCAGGCTTTGGAGGCATTTTCTGCCACGATGAGTTGATATTGGCGGTGATATGTATAAATGAGCCACATGCATCGAAAAAGTAGAAATAGAATGAAGAAGGCACCTCGATCGGCTTCTACATGTGATCATGTCAAATAGAAATTGGATGGCAAATAGAAATCGATGTTAGGTGGGTCCAAATTTAATTTATATTTGAATTTGAATGTGGGATAATTAATTGAATTTGGATTACAATCCGATATTAAATAATATAAATGAGTTAAAATAAAATTAATCGAAATATTATATATTTATTAATAAAATGAACTAAAAAGTGAATTCCGTTTTATAATTAAACAAAATGAATTTAAAAATACTTTAATACCAATAGATAAAATTTAAATTTTAGGCCCCGTTTGACTTACAGGAATGGGGTCTGGAATCGGAATAGGCTATTCTGGTTTCAACTTTTTGATTGGGTAGAATTAGAATCTCATTCCCATTCCTGTTAGAATACCGTTCCCCCATTTGAGGGAATGGTCATTCCCTGCTCCTCCCTTGGGAAAGAAATCCCATTCTTGCTGATTGTCAAGGATCGGATCCAGTAGGCACAACATAAGAAGTACATTCAGTGAGCACATTATAAATATTCTGACAATTGTATGTTAAAAGTTATCTTTAATCTTTTTCAAGGATTGATTAGGGGTATTTCAAGGAATAGGTGTCAAAAAAATTGAAAGTGCTCATTTAACGTGCTTACAATGTCGTGCTTACCTGATCTGGTCTTTGATTGTCGTTGCCATTTCCATTTCCATTCCTGTCTGAACAAAACAGATTATAGGAATGGACCATTCTGAATCCAGTTCCAACTTCCAAAGGATTTCGATTCTGATTTCGACTGTGAATTAAACAGACCCTTAAGTATATATATATATATATATAATCAAATTGGGTTTTATTAGATATGGTAGGGGCGGATATCCATTATAAATGAACCGGATTTGAATCCCACTTAATGGGATTGAATCTGCTTTCATTGAAAGCTGCCAATTTGCCACAATTCTGGGACTTCAGCAACTGCATTTGGAAGGAGATGCAGAGATCTAGTATTGTTAAGCTTCTGTTGGGTACTATAGCAAACTGCAGAAGCATTTTGCATCTCCTTCCCTGTTACTCGGTTCACCATGTTCCTAGACAGCTTAATCATGTTGCTCATGTCTTTAGTTCATCATCCCTTTCATTGTTTAGGGTAGTCACTTGGTCTAATCCTCTTCCTTTTTCTTCTTTCTCATCTTTCAAAGAATAAGTAACCGAGGTTTTTGATGAATGAATTTGGCCTTAATTAGGGCTTTCTTTCAAAGAAAAGAAGCAAAAAAAAAAAAAAAAGATTGAATTGAATTCCAATTCGAATTCAAACAATTGGATATCATTTGCAGACATAAGAAACAAGCATCAGTTGCAGCTGGATAGAACTGGGAGAGTGCTAATAAGTCTCTTTAGATATAATATTACTATTAGACCGTGATTCAACATTTCATTGTAATCTGACACTTGAACTCAATGTCTTCTTATCAAAAAATAATATGAAATAACAGAAGGGCACACTTGGTTGCAACAAATGACTTAATGAGAACCAATGTCGACTCAAAAAGAGATTTCTTTTCCTGGGTGCGCCAGTGGGGACTATCGCTTAGTAACTTTGAGGGTGGATACGTGTTCCCAACCCAAGTATTATGTGCTATCAACAGATGACTAATTTTACCAGATAAACTAAGCTGACCTTATTTCCATGGAGCAGAAAGCACATTTAATTAATATCTCATTAATCCACATGTGATGATAGATTTTGAATCCAATATATACCTAGCTATTAATTAGATATTGAGCAAATAACCTAAGTGGCTTTTGGTATCATAATGTTGTAGTCATTTTTGTTGCCAAAGTAGCACATAGGTATTTTGACTTTATCAAACCAAGTTATGGAAAAGCCACTTTAGGAAATAATTTTTTGAATGTTTTTTTTTTTTTTGTTCAAAGGAGTTTTGTCCTATATATGTGGTGTCTAGTGACATTTACATGTATTAAATAATAATAAATAATTATAGTATTGTGTTTTGTATTCAAATGTAATTTTCTTATTTTCTATATGTTTGGCTCCGTGGGTGTTTATTGAAAAAATGCCACCACATCAGTGTTACAGTGTTTTATCAAATAAACACTAAAAAAGTTGAAATGCTTTAATTTATGTGCATAGGACATTTGGTGAGAGTCAAAATCATGTTTCCCCTCAATGCGTGGGCATTTCTTGAAATGAAATGCTGATTCGATTCACTTTACCTGAAGTGTAAAGCAACTTTATGAGGTGTTACTTGAAACACCTATAAAATGTCAAACCAAATAGAAAAGGCAAAAAAAAAAAAAACGTTTAAAGAAGCATTTTTCTTATAAATATTTATCTAAATAAACGCTCATAGAACCAAACATACACTAAATCAAATGCAAATGCAACAGCATTATACAAAACATCCCCATAATTTGGAGCCTTGTTTTGATGTTTCAATAGTTTAATCCTGCATTCCAATTTGGGTTTCACAAAAGCTGGTATTCTCCCACAAATGACATGAGACTGTACAAAGCATTTCCTTTCCAGCAAACCGATCTAATTGCACATAGCCCATCATATGCCCTTGAGCATAGCCTTTCTTTCAATAATAATCAATTTTTGCCTGGTTATAAACTCATCATGGCAGCCAAACGTGCCCCTCTAATTATTTAGCTTCACGTTCCCATGAAAGCTGAAACTCTAGAATCTAGACAAAGGATGATAAAAATTTGGTTTCCAACCCCACATTTGCAGAAAGGATAGTACGGCAACTTTATTATTGTGGGATTACAAAAATGGCCCATGGGCCTAGCTTACACCACCTTTTCTAAATAATAGTACCAGACGAACTTGAATATCCGAATGTTTTGATACATATCCATGATTATGTTCCTTTGGGCAACAACATAATAATAAACTGTAGTTGTTGTTTGACAGATATTGCATTCTGGATGCATTAGGCCTCCAGAGCTAATCCGCATGCACCACCCTATTCTTTATTATAATGCTCAATAACCCAGAGAACCCAGATATATATATATATATATATATATATTCTCCATTAAGACTGTTTCCCCTTCAGTAACTTAGTGAAATACTGAACTGGACAGCTATTTGTGCCCCAAATGGAAGAAGCCCATGTGCCATATCTCTGACTTCTTCTTCTTCTTGTTTTGACCCTTTTTCAAGTGACAAGGCCGATTTACAAAGTAAAACCCAAGTTTATAGAGGTGAGTCAGAGGACGATTTGGCCAAGAATAATCCTGCTGAGCGTCTGAACCAGAGTTAAGCAGGCAATTCAGATGTAAACTGCCGAGGGCATGTGGTGTAACATGGCTGCATCATTGCATCGTGGACAGATTTACAAAGCATGGGCCCAAAAGCTAGAAAGTTGGGAAATGGTAGCCCAACAAAGCTGATGTTTAGGTTCTGAAACCCATACTCAATGGCTATCTTTAATTTGAGTAGTCAATTCATCAGCTCGTCGACATGCATGCGAGGGTCATGTTCGGATTAATGGACCACCAGTAGTCCAAGGTTTACACTGTTTGGGAAGTTTCAGTTGTCTGATCAATATAAAATACCCATTTCTCTTGTCACAGTCCGGCAAGTTGCTAACCATTCAAACAACTGCCAATCCAAGAACAAGCATAATGTGCACCACAAATAATTAATGAAGAGTTAGATGTCCAATTATAGTGAGGAATCAAAACCTATATACAGAAAATTAATCCCTAATCAACATGCAGCCAATGATGTTCAAAAATAAGATTAAGAACCATTTAATCCCCATCCTTTAAAAAAAAATACGAAATATGCTCGACCAGAAATCAGTTAAAAAGGTTCCATACTTAACAGAAAACAGTTTAATCTTTGATCTTGGTTCAAGTTATTTTTTGGGTAAATTGCTGAAACCTTCCCTCAAGTTTTTAACCATTGAACTTTCTAACATAGTTGCAAGTAGATCTCCCTTGATTAAAATTCTCTGACAAGAGGCACAAAAATTGTTCAAAATACCCATACAATTACCATTGAGGCTCAGTTTTACAAAAAAAAAAAAAAAGAAAGCAATGCAAACTTCATGAACAACAAAAAAAAAAAAAAAGTGTTTAAAGTTGTAGCTTTACCTTCGAGCAATTGATATGAAGACAAAATTTGAAAAAATAAATCAATTTCGAAAAAGAGATTGAAAGGGTTCTGGGGTAGCAATTTATATTAAGAGAAAATTTAGAAAATAAGCATCTACATCAAAAGCAACTGTATGAGTGTTTTGAACATTTTCATGCCTCTTGTTAGAGAATTCTAAGATAGGAGATCTACTTGCAACTATTAGAAAGTTCAGGGGAGGTTTTAACAACTTACTCTTATTTTTAATATTATTTTCTTTTTGGGTTATTATCTGAAACTCCCTCCACTTCCTAACAATCCTCTAAACTTACCCTTACTTTTTGATACCTTCATAGTGCCCCCCTATCAGACCTTCAGGCCGGGTCCATTGAAATTTTAACAAAAGCCCGACCTGACCCCACCCAGGTTGCACCCCTACCTGTTTACACATCCACTATCAAGTCAACATTAGTGAGCATAACATAACTTGTCCAAATGTGCCATTTTTTTAATCTATTAATGATAAAATTAGTCTTGGCCGACTAGTCTAAGTACCTTATTAACTAATTTTTGTATAACAAAAATATTCTTGATTTATTTCTCTCCCCTATTTCATTATATGTTTTATATGTTTTATATTTTCTCATCTCACAACTCACCAAAGCTTTATTGGCCTAGCAAGAGTTCAATTTGAGTAAATGAATGGACCTATATTTTTGAATGCTCCCCCTCAGTTTGAGTTGAATTGAGAGACATCAGTGTAATCTTGCAAACACCATTAGTTTTCTAATCATTTCAAAATATGCTTTTAAATTAAAGTGACCACATACCACCTTACATGTGGGTTGATGGGCCTCTTAATCTGATGATGACTTGACAGCCATTTTTTACACCATCCGGCTCACAACAATTTTCATCAGTTCCACTAGATTGTCCTTAAAATCTAAAATAATACCTAATAAAGCTGTAAAGCAGTCTCATCATTAGGTTAAATGAAGCTTAAAGAAGAATGGCATCCAAGAAACTCTATGTACAAAAAGAAAATACAATAATGGATTTCCAATTTTAGGTAATTTTCCTGTTTGATAATTTAAATAAAAATTAAATTCAATTGCCTTTTCATATCACCTAATTATTTTCAAATTTTTTCCGACCTTTTCATAGTGAAAAAATACACTTAAATTTGCATAGGTATGAGTTCAAATACTACCTGGTATATATTAAGGACATTATTGTATTTTAAAAGCACAAATAAGATATAAAGTGTTTTATGTCTTGATTGATGCTTTCTCGATTCTATCTATTAATGTTCTTGTTTGGTTATTTGTTGTTAATGGGCTTTGTAACTCAGCCTTGACCCATGCCCTTCTTTTGGAAATGAAATCTCATTCCTGTTGATTTCAATTCCTATTTTCATTTCTGTCTGAACCAAACAGATTATCAGAATAGACCATTCTAATTCAGATTTCAATTCCAATTATGAACCAGATGGACCCACCCTTAATTCTGGTAATGTACTCATCATTGGGTGAGTCCAATGCTCTGGTTTAAGAGAACAATTTGAAGATCCATGAACTAATGTGAATATGGACTTTAAGAGATTATGGACCTAGGCCCATGCACTGCGTCTATACCTTTTGGATATTGGTCCTCGATCTTCAATGTCGAGATGATTGAGAGAGGAAGACGAGAGGCCCCTTTTGGACCCCCCTTCCCCCCTAATTATTCACCACTTTTGGTGTATTGTGTTCATGGTTGTTTTCAAATTTCATCTGATTCACAAACACGCCACAATAGAAATGAACATTTTGTAAGCTACTGCTGGTTCTGAAACCTGTAACTCATGATTCGAAAATCAGAAAAAAGGGGTATCTTTTGATCACAACGTTTTATAGTATATTTCAAACAATATCTATGCTATCATAATGCTTCTACTCAAAAATGACCTACAATCAAAAGTAAACAATGCGAGTACAACTGGGTTTCCATATCTCCATTATACCATTCATCTGGCATACTCTGAATTGGACTTAGAAATATAAAGATCTACACGACCAGGAAGCTAATAAAATTGAAATTGATTTTTTCCGTTTTCAATCTTATTAAAATCATAAAATCCTGATATGGCTTATTAATGAACTTTAAAATTTTAAGCTTAGTTTTCTTGATTTTGGGGCTTCCTTGAAATTGACTTTACAATTCCTGATTTTCTATTTTAAATCTAGCAACACCACATGATGTGTAATGAATGAGTAGTTCAGAATGATGGATCCTCATGATTATTTGTATTTGCCCAGTCATGTGTGGGTAGGGCTCTAAAGTCTAAACCAAATCAAATATTGTGGGTTCTGGCCCATGATTTTTGACACCATCTTTCAAATACTAAAACACAAGGCCCAAAGCTTAGATTTTAATGGGCGCCTGTATGGCCCTGGCAAAGTGACAAGGTAATGGACTCCATAGTTTTGTTCTGGTGGCCCAATAAAATGTGGGTCCATTATTTGGGCCTTTAGGACAAACGATAACCAGGTTCAGGCTTGTCCCTTGACAGCGACGAAAAGGTAGTCGAGGTAGACTGGTCGGTACAGAATCCCTTGTCCTGCGCCCAAATAAAACAAATACAATTCCTGAAGAAACAACTTAAGAAACCCCAAGTAGTTCGGAATGTTTGTTTGCAGATTTTTTTTTTTTCTTTTTCGTGGGGAAGATATTGAATCAGCTGGAGGCTATGGTTTCGTTTCATCGTCTACCTTATCTTGTCCATAGCCTTGGTTGGTCTTAAATATTTTCTCTCTCAAAGCACACAATTCACAAGCTAGGAAGCCAACATGCCGGATTTCATGGCTACCACTTCAACATCTTCACTAGCTCTACACTGCAAATCCTTGAACAGAACAGACCTCAACTTCGCTTTTCTATTGTCATCCAGACGATCCACATCCAGGAAATCGTTCAACTCCGCGAGGTACAACCAGATTGTGGTAGACGAAGAAGTGGACAGGATTAAGAGGCTCCAAAACGGATCGGATGTGCGTGGTGTGGCCATGGAAGGTGAGAAGGGCCGAAGGGTTGATCTCACACCACCGGCTGTAGAAGCAATTTCGGAGAGTTTTGGTGAGTGGGTGATTGACGGTCTGAGCAAAGAAGGTGCAGGCAGAGGGCGTGTGGCTGAGGAGGAGGATGTGAGGGTGTCTCTTGGCCGAGACCCTCGCAAATCTGGAGCGCCACTGAGCGTGGCTGTGTTTTCTGGCCTTTCCCGTGCCGGGTGCTTGGCATTTGACATGGGACTCTCAACGACGCCCGCTTGCTTCATGAGCACTTTGCTCCCTCCATTCACTTATCATGCCTCGATTATGGTACATGCACTTGCAGTTAACTCTTGTTTGGCTTCTTCTAGCTTCTTGAGACCTGACTTGACTGCTGCCTGACCGATATCTGTTCTTCTTCTCCTTAAAAGTTGAAACCCAGTAAGGAAAATGCTGAAGTAAGTAAAATTATTGTGGTGCAGATGACGGCTTCTCATTTACCCTACACAAGAAATGGGCTGAAATTTTTCACTCGCAAAGGTGGGTTGAAGTCGACGGAGGTGGAGAAGATATGTGATCGAGCAGCTTTCAAGTATGCCAACCGGCTGGCCAAGGTATCAACCACCTTGAATGCTCTTGCTCCGACCAGAGTTAATTTCATGAGTACGTACGCTGAGTACCTCCGTGAAATCATTAGGAAAGAAGTGAACCATCCACTCCACTATGAAACTCCGCTTCAGGGATTCCAGGTTCTCTCCTCTCTCTCTCTCTCTCTCTCTCAGGTTCATTTTGGAGTTTGCATGGATGAGAAGTACAATGTAGGGGACGTTATTAATCGTCAAGTGGGTAGGCTGTGGGCGACGTTAGGTCAAACATTTCCACTCCTGTCCTACGTCTGCCCAACCATCCCAACTCAGACAGACAGACACCAACTATTCAAATTTTTACTGTGGTGTAGACTTAGCTAGTCATGGTTAAGGCCAACCTAGGCCCACTTCTAGAATTGGCCCCTAGGTTCGGGCAGTCCATGACCAGCCCCACCCGCCTACACCATACCTTAGTCCCTAACCCCAACTTGGGCTAAGATGGGCTTTCTGGGCTGGGTTGCATTAGTGAACAGGCTTGGGTGTAGGTGTCAACTCAAATCCAACAGGACTTGGGTCAAGAAAAATTCTCTAAGCCCAGGACCATTTGAAGCGTGATATCAGTTTGGGTTGGGCGAGATGGGGCTTGAGTTGGGCTTTCAGAAGCTGCAACCTAGCAATAATTCATTCTATTGACTATTGCCATATAAATGAGCAAATCAAGTCTAGTCTTCGTTTTCTTGGGTCTGCCTCTATGATGGTTAACTAAAATTGGGCTACGTTTGCACTTGAAATGCAGATAATTGTGAATGCTGGGAATGGTTCAGGAGGATTCTTTACATGGGATGTGTTAGACAAGCTTGGGGCAGACACATTTGGCTCCATAAACCTTAAACCAGATGGAATGTTCCCCAGCCACATCCCCAATCCAGAGGACAAGACGGCCATGGCCCTCACTAGAGCAGCTGTGCTGGAGAACTCGGCAGATCTGGGGATTGTCTTCGACACTGACGTTGATCGAAGTGGGGTGGTGGATTCTGCAGGTAGGGCAATCAACCGTGACAGGCTTATAGCTCTCATGGCGGCCATCGTCTTGAGGGAACACCCTGGTACCACCATCGTCACCGATGCTCGTACTAGCATGGCCCTCACTCGGTTCATCACCGGCAGAGGGGGAAAGCATTGCATGTACCGTGCTGGCTATCGCAACGTCATTGATAAGGGCATTCAGCTTAACAGAGATGGCGTCGACACACATCTGATGATAGAAACTTCCGGCCATGGAGCTTTCAAGGAGAACCACTTCCTTGATGATGGTGAGTTATCATGCATCCGAAACCAAAATTAATGAACTCTAACTCCGCCATCTGGAGAGAGGCTACTGCGGTGTGAGCATATGCAATGGCTGCAATTAATGTCTCCATGATAATTGTCTGAACATCTCGTTTCTTCATTAGTCCTCTTTTGATCTATATATTAATTGTAGGAGCTTACATGGTGCTGAAAATCATCATTGAAATGGTGCGCATGAAGCTCAGTGGATCAGGAGAAAGTATTGACCATCTTATTAAAGAACTTGAGGACCCAGCAGAGACCATAGAGCTAAGGATGAACATACTATCTGAACCTAGATTTGCAAAAGACAAAGCAGCAGAAGCGATTGAGACATTTAGAAAGTACATAGAGGTTTTTTCTTCTCTTCATATTACCAATGCGATTATGGATTTAATTTCTTTCTGTTTTGATTCAAGAGCAGCCTTACTAGGTCAAAATTGCAGCTTAATTAAATTGTATTGAGCTACTAACCTAGCGGCTATTCTCAAACGATTGCTTGTGTATTGACTTTTCCAATACTAAATAATGTTCTATATATATGCCATGAAAACTGTTGTAGGCATTGTTTCTCAAGAGTGCCCATTAAACTAAGATCTAAATGCAACTCCAGAACCCAATTTGGAGGAGAGCCCAAGGACCCATATGTCAAGATTAATTGAAAAGTATCCATCCAGAATCTGCTCATTTCCTGTTTTGTTTTTTTGACTCTATTCAAACATATTAGATATAGCTCAAAGGGGGGAAATTTGAACTCTATGCTTGAATGCTTTTATCATCTCACTACTTCTTGGTAGTATCATTCACCATGCAGTGAAAACCTTGAATCACTTGCAACTATAAGCAGAACTTGTCTTTTTGCAGGAAGGACGGATTAATGGATGGGAGTTGGATTCCTGTGGAGACTGTTGGGTAAGTGAGGGCTGCCTTGTAGAATCGAATGATGAACCAACTTCTGTTGATGCTCACATGTACAGGTGAGTACCTGCAAAATAGATATGATTTTATCTTTTCAACTCTCAAAGGAATCATTCAACTTAAAAGCTTAAGCTGTTAACTGAGCTCCCTGTATAGGGTTTTCTCTAATACACCCCCTCACGAAAAAGCCCATTGGGCTTGAAATGTGGACAAGTACAAGATCACTCATAACTTATGTTGAAATTTAATTAATTTAATGGAGATGACGAGGACTAAACCACTTGACCAAACAAGCTCTAATTTCTCAAGGAACCATTCACTGTTAATTAAGCGAGGCCCCTGAATAGGTTTTTATCTCTAACAACAACCACGAAATTATGGAAAGTCCATGAATTTCATTATATCTTTCCCTTTGATCCCATTCTCTTGCTTTGTATTAGAAGTTTAATGGTTGTGCACAAACAGGGTCAAAGTTTCAGACCAAGAGCATGGACTTCATGGCTGGGTACAGCTTAGACAAAGCATTCACAATCCAAACATTGCTGTAACTATGCAATCCATAGTTCCTGATGGCTGTCTCTCCATCACAAGAGCCCTGCATGATCGGTAAGCTACACTGCTTCATTCCTTTCTGTAAGAAACATTTTCCATTTCTGGACCCATAACATTTGCTCATATGTTTTCAGGTTCTTATTGGTTAGTGGGATGGATATAATCCTGGACATTTCGCAGATCGAAAAGTTCATAAAAATTGGATATCTAGGTTGAGATGGATGCAGTCCACCATGACAGAACAGACTAACTAATATTGTAAAACAAATCATTAGCAAAAAGCTCCATCAAATCCATCCAGTCAGAAGAAATTTAATGTACAGGAATAGTGACAGGCAAGCCAATTACGGCATGCAACAGAAAGAAACTAGAGAATTTCTGTCCAAATTGCTTAGTGTGTTAATACAGAAATAAATGAAAAAAAAAAAAATACAACATGAGAGTATAGAAATCTTGACTGTTCTTTAATGGATCACAGCATTTGGCAACAGCTTAAAATTAAAATAAACATTACACATGGTCTATTTATATCATGGTTTTCAAAACATTGTTGACCCAGACGGTCAAACTATTTGACCCGGGAATGGGTCAGGTAACCTAGAATTTTCCATAAACAATTGACTCAATCAGAAAATCTCTGTCCTGATGGTTGAACCGCTAAAACATTCGACCCAGACAACAGTTTTTGGGTCATTTTTATTTTATGTTTGGACCAGATGGTCAAACCATTCTACCCATAAACCGGTTGCCAGAATGGTTCCTTTTCCAAATCGATTTTTAAAACCTTGATTTATACACATCTTGTTTTCTTCAATTCTTATGTTATTCTTGCAAAAGGCCCAAAACTTGACGAGCCCAGTCAGATTTACATAGCAGGCCCCAAGCTCGGCCCAAATTTTGTTAGATCTTAGCTGGCTGGGCTTATACTGCCCAACTAGGGGTTCTAGTTTTACTTGAGTTGGGTGGAGCCTCAGGTTGAGGACTGAATGCCTACGTTGGGCCAGAGATCCACCTATTTAATGTTCGTTAAACAAATATACATTAGTGCCTAATGGCATTTTAAAGAATTATTCCGTTTGGTTCACAGTTGTATTGGAGCGGGAATTAAAATCCTTAGGAATCAAAATTGGAATGGTCTATTCCCTCTGCTTGAATGGTTCAGATAGGAATCAGAATTGGCTGAAATGAGATTCTCAAACTCGAGGGAGGGAGTGGGAGGATCATTCCTCAAATCAAATGGGGAATGCTATTCTATGAGGAATGGGAATCAGATTCTAATTCTACCAAGCTAAATGGTTGGATTCCAAACCCCTATTCCTACAAACCAAACGGACTAACTTGCTTCCACTTGGGCCTATCACATGAGGCTTCGTTGCAATTTGCAAATGATTGCATGATATACTCTAAGACAACCTTGGAAGCCAGCCATGGCATTAAGGATATTCTAGCTAGATACGCCAAAGCCTCGTGTCAAAGACCAAATTTCCAAAAATCGACAATGTTGTTCTCAAAAAATGTTCTTAACAGATTTTAGAGATTGTTGGCTAGGGCCCTGGCAATGTTTCCACCTGTTCCTATTCTTTTAGAAATTCTTGTGTTAGAACAAGAATTTTATTTCTTACTCCTCGGGAGTAACAAAGGTGTTTGACAAAATGTTTTTTTGAGAATGAATTTTTGTTCTATAAAAAAAGAAATGGCATTTCGATAATGAATTATACTATTTCTTAATATGAACAAACAAACTCAAATGATGGAAACTCGGCATTTGTTAGAGATGAGTGTTGTCGGAGATTAGTTTGGGTGAATCTAGTCAAAGCAATGATGAGTAAACCAGGTACGACAACAAGGAATACACCCACCTATTTATGTGAATCTGGCCAGAAATTTTGCCAAAGCTTTGTACCGTTCTCTTGCCATCCAGTTGTTGATGCAAAAAGAGCCAAAGGAGTTCTCTCCTTTGAGATGTGCAGTGGCAATAAGGTAGTGTCAAATGAATGAAAGGTGATTGTTTTAGGGCTTATTTCTATCATTTCACATGAAATACCAAACATATCCCTTCTCTCATATGGGAATTGATGGAACGTGTTTGTTAATATGCATTAACATTGTGAGTCGCCACGTTTAACGATCAAACAAGACCTAGGATTATTAGTATTCCAAGATCAAACAAAGTAGAGAAATATTTGGATGCCCCTCTCATAAATAAGAGTCACCAAAAGAACCTTCAGCAATGTCTTGCATAGAATAAAACATAAACTGGGATGAACATATTTGGCATGCCAAAGGAAACAAGCAAGGAAATGGATAAACTGTAGCGGCAATTTTTATGGGGAAAAGAACAAAATAATAAATATTTTGCTACAACAAAATGGGACAATGTTTGCTTGGATAGGAAATTGGGTGGCCTAGGCTAGGCCTAAGAAAGATGACAAATGGTAAATCAAGCAAATCTAATGAAAGTGGGCTGGAAAATCTTGAAAGACCCCAATAATTATATAGGACAAGAATAAATATCTAGGACAAGAAAATTTTTTAGAGCATAAAATTAAGAAAAACAGTTCGTATTGGATTCAAGAAGGATCAAATTTAATAAAAAAAATGGAAATAGTGAAAACTGTAAATTCTGGACAGATAATTGGCTAGATCACAAGCCAATAAAGGATATGATAACCACAAATAGCCAATATTTGGATGATCAAAACCTAGACACCAAGGTCTGCGAATTTATAGACAGATAATAAATCTTGGGATCTCCATAAAATGGCAGAAGTCATTTCTCAAAATTTAATTAACAAAATCTCTTCAATCTACATTCCAGTGAACCTTGAGGACTCAGAAGTCAGAACAATGGGATTCAAGCTTGGACAGAAACTTGACAGTTAAATCAGCATATAACTTGTTGAGAAATGACCATGCTTTGGATGATCCAGCTATTTTCCTATGGCTACTAATCCTAAGGGTCTGTTTGTTTATTCAGAAAGGATGAGAAAAGAGAATATTTCTAAATGATTCTTTTTTTTTTTTCATGTTTGTTTGTTGATAAATAATATTTTGGGATGAGAAACGAGAGGATGCGGGATCTCAAAATGGAGTGAGCAGGATCACACTAAAACAGTGCAATCCCGATGGAAAAAGAAAAAACTAAGAAAATTGGGCAGGCTTTGTCAGAGTAAAAAGTCAACAAGGAACAATTCCTCTTCTTCCCCGTTCGGACCCCAAAGACAAGGAGAGGAATTTTTTGGCTTCGTCTATTCATCATCATTCTCCCTTGCTCGAAAACCAAGAGTGGCGGCTACCTCACACCGTCTTCACCCTCCACTCTTCTTCTCGTAATCTCATGAGGGAGAAGTCTTCAAAGTTACTATTCACCGGCATTTTCCTCTCGACTGTAGCGAACTAGAGTGGTGTGATTGAAACAGCCATTGCCGCTACAACTTCTAGTAGCGGCGGTAGTTTCTTTGCTTCAACCGACCATCCTCCCTCTTCCTCTCCCTTTTCCTCTCTTTCCATCCCATTCCACCCTCACTTCTTGCCATTGAATGGCCGTTGGACACCTTCCCTAGCGAAAATAGAGCAGCGGCAGTGGCCATTGTCCTAGTAGTGAATTCCATGTGTCTTTAAAAGACTCCCCATCCGAGAGCTCATCAGGTCTTCCCTAATTTTCAAGTCATACCCCCGACAATTTTAGGTAATTTTGCTTTCTTATGCATTTCCCTTTGCGGCAGCGCTCAAGAAGAAACAGAGAGGGTGAAAGAGGAAGGGAGTGGAAGATGAAGGGGTAGCCACTGCCAGTTTTCACCGCCTCTGTCGAGAGCTCCAAGATGATGAACAGTTCAGAGAGGGGAGGCAATACACCTAAGCAGGAGAAGGTTACCGAGCTGAGAACTTCCACCACTGGCTCGCCGTGTCCAGACGAGGAAGATAAATAGTGCTGACCTCCTCAAGTTTCAGTTGAAAGAAAGAGAAGATGGACAATCGTCTCTTCTCTATTCAGATGAAGGGGGGAGTGAAAGAGAGAAAGGGAATGTCGAAGCGAGAGAGTGAGGTCGAAGGATAAGGAGGTTGTCGTAAATTACATGCAATTTTATATTTGAGAATGATTTTTCTCATATAAACTTTCTTGCAAAACAAATACTGGAAAGTGGATTTTCTCACAAAAATTTTCTCAGCAAATAAACGCATTATAACTAACTGAGAAAATAATTTTTCCTCTTCTCATCCCATCCTTTATAGACATTGTGATCTATGGGAGAAAACAGCCTTTGGCTTATGGCACTTGCCATATGGAAAAATCGAAATGAGGTGTCCTACAACAATAAGATGGGTGTCACCCCAAGAAATTATGGCTGCAAGAATCGTTTTCTGGAATGAATGAATATGCAGATGCTAATATACCTCTTCCGGAACCTAGCCAGAAATCTACCAAGAATCAATTAAAATCAATTTCCATGCCTCAACGAAATCAAATGGAAAATGTGATTTCGGAGACGTTAAAAGGCAAAGCTTTGGGCTGCTTAGCTAGTCACTCTTCAGTTGAATTACTCGCTAGACCGTCCGTCGATCATCATCGAATTGAAGGAGAAGGAGAAAACTAAACAAGATGCTCAACGATTGACTCAAACCCCCCTCCCATATCGTTTACAATCATACTCCAGTCAATATCGTTTACAACCATACTTTTCACAAAGGAAACTTAGAGACCGGATCTGCTACTCATTCGCGCTTCACACGCACATTATACCATACATTGGGAACATCTCCCATACTTATAAGTTATTATTCATGGGAGATGTTCTCAATGCACGGTGGATGTGCATGTGAGGCGCTCCTGTGTGAAGAGCATACCCAGTTCCGCTTATTAAGACTCGACTGGCAGGTTACCACCATGTTAGTCTGGTTTGTGTTGGTTTTCCATTTGTATCCAAAAAAGACCCGAGAATCAAGGCCATTGATGTATTGTAGTGGCCCCACCAACACGTTACTTCATTCATTCAGCCCAGAGCTACAACATTGTGTAGCAAAAATGGATGGTGTTTGCAATTGGTATGGCTTCTATTTCTTTGATAAACGGTATCAGCTCATTGCCATGTAGGCGTTTGTATCAAAATGTTATTTGCTGTCTTTATCTAATAAATGTTTATGTTAGTTTATGTGTAATCCAACTGTTGAAGTAATCTTTATTTTAATGTTTTCTTCAACATCAAACATCAAGGTGCTTATTTAATATTCCACTTATGTGGTGTTTAAGTGTCAACAAATAAGAAAAAAATGTTTATCAATTACTTTTCCTGATTTTAAAGACAAATAAAAAACAAATACTTTTTAAATAAGCAGAAGCCGTACTAAACATCCCCATGGTTTGTACATTAAAATGGTGTTTGGTCCTGTCGTAGTTTTCTTAGAAATCATTATACTTATTCCACGTCCATGCTATGGCCTATGTAGGCGTTTCAACCTTACCTAATGTTATTTTTTGGTTTAGTTATTTAGGTTGTTTTAATTAAAATGGTTGTACTTGTGTCCAAGGTTTAAAATTTTGATGCAATATGCTTGATATGGAGCGTATAGAAATCGGGTGTTTCATCTTTACGCATATCGGATTCATATCGGGGCATATTAATAGCGTATTGATGAAAAAGATATGACCAAAAACTAAAAAATTGGGGGGAAACAAATTTCTTTTCTCCGAAATAAGCCTTCTTTCACCCCCAAATGACTTTAAAATTCCAAGCTTCATTCCAGAGTGTTAGATTTGCAAATGTTTACAAGAAACAAGTGTGAATCGTTAATTTTTTTCAAGAATTTTCAAATTTTGAAAAAAAATGGCAAAAATAAGTAATTTTTTTCACTTTGTTATAATATCTTGTGATTTTTTTTCTTGAATGTTTAAATTTATGTTGACCTACATTTCTTATTAGATTCAAAATCACAATTTTTTTTTTTTTTGTGTTATCATATATTTATGGAAATTTCATGAAGATATTTGGGAAAAATATAAATTAACAAAAAAATTTGAAAAGGTAATTTTTTTCTCTACCTATAAAGACTAAATATGCTTTAAATCTATGGATCTATCTATCGTATCCATAGAACAATTGAAATTTCTTCTTTAATATTTTTTATATTTTTAGAATTAAAAAAATAAATAATAATTAATTATATTTTATCATTTAATCACAACAATTGAATATATTATAATTCTATGGATGATCTATCATATCCACCGACCAATTGAAATTTCTTCTTTAATAATTTTTTTTTTATTTTTATATTTTTAGAATTAAAAAATAATTAATTAATTAAATATATTTTATCACTCTATCATAATGACTGAATATATTATAATTCTATGGATGATCTATCATATCCACAAAGCAATGGAAATTTCTTCTTTAATAAATATTTTTTGAATATATTATATAATGTTTATTTATTTTTTATAATTTTTAGAAATGAATAATAAATAATAAATATTAATTATATTTTCACATAGAAGTTGTGCCAATGCATGTTTTATGGTTGGACAGGAGTTGGGTTTTTCCCGTCCCATAAAACATTAAAACTTAACAATTATAATTTATAAATTATAGTTAAGTATAGGATTTTTAGTGAAATTATAATTAGCTACAATATATTTCTTCATAAAACCATTAAAATATATTAATTTAATGTATATACACCTCATTAAGGTCTTATATTTAGTATTGTTGATGTATTTTTATGATTTATTAAAGTATTTATAGTATTTTCAAGCATATCTATGTGTATCTTAGTTTTTCTTCAATACGCATGTATATACAAGGCGTATCCTGATATGTCTTAAAATTAATTGATTTTCCAATACACTTGGCATTTCTGATACTTTGAATTTTGATTGTCTTGATTTTGATAAAAGTGAAGAAGTCATTTTCATGTTTCTTGCTTAAAGGAAGCACTTTTAGCTTCAAATCCTATGTACTACCTAATGGCACCTAGCCAGAATAAGCAACAATAAACCGACTTATGGGGTTATCTACACAATTCAAACAACTCTCCTGATTTCTAATGCATCAATCATGTATAAACGTTTTTGAGAAAACTACCATCGTACCAAAAACAGCCCAAGTGAAAGAATTGCATTTTAAAATAATGTGGGAATGTAAGACCACAATTTTTCCACCATAAATGACTACAAATAATTTCTCATAATAGATAAGGCTATATTTGATTTGATAGAAATAAATAAGAGAAAGAAAAATTTCCTGATCAGTACTGTACTTTGGCTTAAGTGACAATTTGGTCATCAAACTTTAAAATGTGACAATCCAATACCCAAACTTTCAAAATGCAACAATTTAATACCTGTCGTTAATGGACCATTATTTATGTGTATAACAATACCTCATGTGTGATTTAAGACTTTTGAAAATGTCAAAATTACTCTTAGACATAAAGCACACTGTCCATTATCTTCTTACTCAAAAAGATGAAACAAAGCCCAAGTTCTCTATCACAAACACCACAAAATGCGACTTTTTCTGATAGACCCACTCATTGGATGGTTGGAATTGCTCTAGATCATTCTTGTTTAATATATATTCTAATGAGAATTGTGTCAAGTAAATCCCTAATACAGATGCCGTGTGCCCAAAGTTTCAGCTCCTAGTTGGGCCTAATTCTTTTGGCTCTTGGCTTCCCGTCCGATTTCAATGTCTCACCTGAATCCCCATCGGATGAAGGTTCAACAGATTTTGCAAAGGAATTTGAAAGATCAGCATGAAGATCAACCACCCTCCTAATTTTGTTAAGCTCCCGGATGAGAACCACTTGTCCAGGATCAACCACCCTATGATGCAACCGTTTTCCGCTTGCCTGGACCCTTGTGCAAGCTCGGCTTTCCCACAACACCTCCGGATATTCCCTCGGTTGGAGACCTAACCCCTTTAGGCTGCAGCAGCTAGTTATGCCCACTAGGTTCCAATAGCACCGGAGGAGGTACAGCCCAGGACCAAGGTTCCAATAGCAGAGACTACGGTGGTGGGTTCAGCGTTTGTGATGGTTCATCGTTTGATGGGTTCCCGACGGAAGAAGAGAGAGGAGGTTTGGAGCCGGGGTGGAGGAGATTGACATGGGTGACGCCACATTTTATCAGTCGCCACACCGTGGACCTTCTAATCATCATTGTTTGAAGTGTCGAATGGTAGTAGGCCAGGGGTTCGCATCCGCCCCCACAGAGTGGCCCCCAAAATACATCCCACGCATTATGAGCGCGCCGCGTGTCTTGCCCAAACGTGAATTAAAGAGACTCGTGTGTAGCACATGGGACGGCTATTGGTTCCGCCCCCTTAGCTCCCTCTCGCCCAAAAGGGCGTCATCCCCCTATCCTGGGTTATATTGGGTTCGTATCCTCTTTCTCTAACTCCATCCAATCTCAGAGCTGAAATCCTCCATCTTTCGTAACTCGCCGGAGATTGTCCACCTTTGAATTCTACAAGTTGACACCGACAACCGTTCCAGCAGGAGGTAAGTATTCTCGACGTTCCATAAATTTTTCTCATTTTCTATCTTGGTTTTTTTTCTTTTTTTCTCATTTTCTACAGTTCTCACATGTGAAACCCACCGGAGTGGGAGCCCCCTTCGAGTTTGTTTGTTGGTTTTGACTTTGTTTTTCTTCACTGTAACGAAATCAACTGATTTCTCCATGGTTCCCCTAAAAAACTTCTTGCCTGCAATTTTTACAATTTTTTTCTTCTTTTTCACAAAAATTTTAATTACTTCCATTGGCGATGCAGGCCATGAACGCGAATCAGAGCAGCATGTTGATACTGCAGGAGACCTGCATCGACGCTGCAAGGTCCCTGATGGTGTACGCTCCGGTTTTCATTCCAGCCATGCATGTAGTGATGAACGGCGGTGATTCGGCGTACGTGGCACTGCTGCCCTCGGGATTTGCTATTGTACCAGATGGTCCCGGATCACGTTGTCCCATCAACAGCAACCATCACCATGCTAACGCCAACGGATGCTCGTAGAGGGTGTGGGTGGGTCGCTACTGACAGTGGCGTTTCAGATACTAGTCAATAATCTGCCGACGGCTAATCTCACCGTGGAATCGGTTGACCGTCAACAACCTCATATCTTCCACGGTGCAAAAGATCAAGGCCGCCCTTCACTTGCGAAAACTGAGAGACAGTGAGAGTGAAGGTGCGGGTGGTGGCTGTAACTGTCCTTACTTGCTTGAAGATGACTAATCTAACATTTGTGTAAATAAATAATTAGCAGCAGCATCCCAAGTGGATTGACCGAAATGTATAACTAGTAGTCATTTCCAATTCCAATGTTTGGTTCCTTGTGTCAGCTAGTGCGCAAAAGCATGAAATCACACTAGTGTGTGCATACAGTTTTGAAACTTACATCCGGTAAATTCATTTACCGGAACGACCATCGGCGTCAATCGGTGGAACTTGAAGGGGCTCTCACTCCGACGGGTTTCAGATACGAGAATGGTAGAAAATGAGAAAAAATAAAAAGTAAAAACAAGAAAGAAAATGAGAAAAAATTATGAAAGTCGAGGAATACTTACCTCCTGTCGGAATGATCGTTAAAGTTGACCAGCGGAACTCGAAGGGGACAATCTTCAGCGGGTTACGGAAGGTAGAGGGTTTCAGGTCTGAAATTGGAGAGAGAGGATACGAAGCCAGAATAAGGGGATGATGCCCTTTTGGGTGCGAAGGAGCTAATGGGCGGAATTAATAGCCGTCCCGTGAAATCCGCACGAGTCTCTTTAATTCGCGTGTGGGCGGACATGCGGCGCACCCACAACGTGTGGGATGCGGCGGATGCGAACCCGTAGGCTAGTAGCCACTTTGCCTCGGTGGGTTCCACTAAAAGGATAATGAGATAATGATAAGCTGATGCAAGACATCTTCAGATTTGCGCCCCACAACGTCCCACAGAGCAATCTGGGGCTCAGATGTGAACTCGAAAGTAACACCCTCCCCCTCTCACCTAACTTTTCTCTCTCTCTCTCCATCGTTTTCTTTTGGGTTTTTGCATTTGTATATAAGGACAACTTTTTGCCCATAATAATTAATATATAACTAAATGAGATAATAATGTTTTTGAAAATTTTTCAAATATGGGCATTGGGTAGTGTTGCTGGTCTTCCTCCTCTTTATTCATACGAACGGAACTTCATCAGGAATTGTAGAAATTTGGCAAACAGATTCGTGATCAAACTGTAAAAGAATCGGAGAAAATGCAAATTCGTTCCTAGGATACAACAGAGCCTTGGACGAGAATCTACAACCAGCAAAGTTGAAGAGTCTCCAAAGAAACCTTCTGTGAAATACTGAATACTCTCATCTACTAATTCTAAGGAGTGTAAATCAGCTCCTATTGAAATACTGAAAACAACCATTGTAATTATCCAATGTGAGACAAGTTCAAAACTGGTTTTTTTTTATAAGAGAAAAACTAATTTTCCAATCAAGTGTGCAGGTGCAATTTCTCATGTAATTGATCAATCAAACCCATTGGATTTAATCTCTTATGAGATTAAAATCCAACAATCCCCCACATTCATTGATCAATTACATAGTTCTTTCTCAATCCAAACTACTATGACACAGTTATGCATACAAAAGGTGTTTATCAACTTAAACCTCTTGTTAGTATAGTTATCTCAGAGCCTTGTCAAAGTTATTGGTGGTAAGACCTTAAACCAACTACTCTCATGACAGACTGGAGACACCTATACACATAAAAATATTCAATCTCTGCAAGAATTTCAAATTTTGCTCAACACTGTTATGGCCATGTGCTTCTTTCCTGGTTTCATGAACAATCCCGAGAGCAAACCCAAACCCTCATGAGAAGCGGCACCACTTCTATGTTCACATAGGTGAAGTTCCACTATGTGCTCTGTTATTTGACACATTTCAAAACTTCATTAAGAGTTTATCTCAACCTCTCATCATAATGGACAACACTGTTTATGTTGTGATGGGAAATTTCTCAATGTCAGTGCTAACAGTCACATTGTTGTAACTTGTTGTTACCCATTAAACCCAATACTGATGGCTTTTCAGTTCAGGTTGGATTACCATTACAGGTGACTAAGTAAAGGGTTTTAATCACATCTCTTTGGTTCTCATTCTTACCAATTCTCTAGCTAAACCCTTGGTAAGAGGATCAACCAAGTTTTTACTTGACCTCACATAGGTTATAGTGATGACTCCATCTTGAATCAGTTGCCTAACAAATTCATGTCTCAGACTTATATGTCTGGACTTACCATTGTAGGTACCACTGTAGGCCCTTGACAGAGTTGCCTCACTATCACAGTAAATGAAAATTGGAGGCATAGGACTAAGCCAAAGTTTTATATCCAATAATAAATTCCTATTCCATTCAGCCTCTTTTTCAGCAACCGCTAAAGCTATGAATTCGGATTCCATGGTCGAGTGAGATATACAAGTTTGTCTCTTGGATGCCCAAGAAATCGCACCCTCACTAAGGACAAAAATCCATCCAGATGTGGACTTGTTATCTCCATTACCGGTAATCCAACTTGCATCAGTGTACCCTTCTAGTACAGCTGGATAATCACAATAAAACAAGCCAAGTTCCAAGGTTCTCTTGAGATACCCGAGAACTCTTCCAATTGCCTTCCAATGCTCTGCACCGGGATTACTTATAAACCGACTGAGTTTACTTATTGCAAATGCAATATCAGGTCTGGTACAAAGCATAGCATACATCAAGCTCCCTACTGCACTAGCATACTCAAGTTGTGCAATTGCTCTACCAGTATTTTCTACTAGTTTTATACTAGAATCATATGGCGTGCTATATTCTTTAAATCCTAAATGCTTAAATTTCTCAAATACTTTCTCAATATAATGTGATTGGCTTAGTGCATAGCCCCTACTATGCTTTTTGACTTTTATTCCCAATATGGTATCTACTTCTCCTAAATCTTTCATATTGAAAACAAAGGATAAGTAGTTTTTAGTTTCATTTATGCCAACCATATTTGTACCCACAATAAGCATATCATCCACATAAAGACACATAATTACTCCATAATTTTCAATGAATTTTGAGTAGATGCATCTATCAGCACTATTATGTTTAAAACCAAAAGCTAGAATGCAAGAATCAAATTTCTCATGCCACTGTTTAGGTGCTTGTTTTAATCCATATAGTGATTTAACCAGTTTACAGACTTTCTTCTCGTTTCTAGGAAGAACAAATCCTTTTGGTTGTTCTATGTAAACCTTTTCATTTAAATCACCATTTAAGAAAGCAGTTTTAACATCCATTTGTTGAACAGATAAGTGATAAATGGATGCTAATGCTATAAGTGTTCTAATAGAAGTTGTTTTAGCCACTGGTGCATAGGTGTCAAAGTAATCAATCCCTTCCTTTTGACTAAATCCTTTGGCTACCAATCTAGCCTTAAAAGTTTGCACAGTTCCATCAGTGTTGTATTTTTTTTAAATACCCATTTACATTTTATTGGTTTTGGTCCTGGAGGTAGATCTACTAGTACCCATGTGTTATTTGACATTATTGAATCAATTTCATCATTTATAGCTTCCTTCCAAAAGGCAGAATTTCTAGATGTCATGGCCACACTATAGGTTTTTGGATCATTTTCAATGTTTAGGACAATGGGTATTTTATTTAAAATCTTCTCTCTATCAGCCTCAACCAAAAATACAATTGACTGAATAGAGATAAAATCTGAACATAAATGTTTCTCTGTTCTTTGTCTTTGACTTCTTCTAAGTCCTATTGTAGGTGTTATAGTGTGTCATTTCTTCTTTCAGTCTCATTATTATCAATAGGTATTGAGATATGAGTTTCTCAATCATTTTTTGTGGATTCATTTTCCATAGGTTCAGAACACAGTTTATTTTCAAGGAATTCAACATCTCTAGTTTCAATTATTATGTTGGACTCTAAGTCTAGAAGCCTATAGGCCTTGCTATGTTCTGCATATCCAACAAACATACTTTTCTTAGCTCTGAGTCCTAATTTGGTTCTTTTAGTATCTGGAACTCTATAATATGCTAAGCACCCCCACACTTTTAGATATGCTAAATTAAGCTTTCTTCCTGTCCATAATTCATATGGGCATTTGTTATTAACTCTAGAAACAATTCTGTTATGTAAATGACAGGCTGTTAGGAGTGCTTCCCCCCACAGGTTTAAGGGTGCATTAGCTTTTAACAACATGCAGTTTATCATTTCTGTAAGTGTTCTATTTTTCCTTTCAGCCAGGCCATTCTGTTGAGGGGTATAGGGAGCAGAACACTGATGTATTATTCCAAATTCTTCACAGAAAGAGTAAACTCATTTTTAAAGTATTCAACACCCTTATGACTTCTAAGGATTTTAATTTTCTTTTCTAGTTGATTTTCAACTTCAGTCTTATATAGTTTAAACATGTCAAAGGCTTCATCCTTAGTTCTCATAAGGTAGACATAGGTGTACCTAGAAAAGTCATTTATAAATGTTATGAAGTATCTATTACCTCCTCTAATTAATACACCATTGAGTTCACAAATGTCAGAATGGATTAGTTCTAGAAGTTGAGAAGTTCTCTCAACACTAGGGAAAGGTTTCTTAACCATTTTAGATTTTACACATATTTCACATTTTTTCAGTTGTTTTATTACTATAAGCAATTTTACCTAATTTGCTCATGTTCTTTATGGATTTAAAATTCAAGTGTGCTAATCTATCATGCCATAAAGAGAAAGAATCAACAATATAAGCAGGAAATTTTCCTTCATTAATACTTAATTTGAACATACCATTACAATCATATCCCTTTCCAACAAACATCTCATTCTTGGATATGATTAGTTTGTCGGATTCGAAGACAACTTTGAATCCCCTCTTACAAACAATATTTACTGAGACCAAGTTCTTTCTAATGTTAGGAACATGGAGAACATTCAGGAGAGTTAGTGCCTTTCCAGATGTGAAGTTCAACTCTACGTTGCATCTTCCAGCAACTTTGGCACATGTTTGGTTTCCCATCTGTACCTCCTGGCCATCAGTCACTTCTTCATATGTCTTGAATAAGGACTTGTCCTTACAAACATGGATTGTGGCACCTGAATCAAACCACCATCCAGAAGACAATTCTGCCATGTTGACTTCAGTAATCATGAACACGAGATTGTCTTCTACCATATTTGCAGACTCGGGCATAATGCCCCTTCTTTCTACAAATATAGCATGATTCTTATTGTTCCTCTTTTTGAAGTTCACATCCTTCTTCTTTACTTATAATACAGGGTTAGTCTTCTTCGATCCGTTTTCCACAAAATTTACATTAGATTTCAACATACCGGTCATGGTCTTATCCCTACTATCTCTAATTCGAGAGTCTACTTCAATACGAAGGTGTTGCTAAATTTGCTCCAAGGTAAGTTCTTCAGCCTTGTGCAGAAACTTCTTCCTGTAATCCTTCCAAGAGGGTGGAAGTTTGGCAATGATTGCTCCCACTTGGAAAGATTCAGGAAGGATGATGTTAAGGGATCGAATTTTATTGACTATCACCTGTAGTTCATGAACTTGCTCCAGTATAGGTTTATGGTCGTTCATGGTGAAGTCAAAGTATTCTGCAATAAGATACTTATTCGTACCCACTTCTTGCACCTTGTATTTGAATTGCAGGGCCTTCCAGATTTCTTTTGGAGATGTAAGTTCCTTGTAGAAATTGTAGAGTCGGTTTGATAAGGCATTCAGTATGTGTCCTCGGCACAGAAGTGAGCCATCTTCCCGTTTTGCTCTTTCCTTCTTTAGTTTCTCAGAGTCTTTGTCAATGGGTTTAGGAAGTGATTGCAGATTCGGGTCCAACAGATAGTATAGCTTCAATGTGGTCAGAAAGAAGATCATCTTGTCTTGCCATCGGCTGAAATTTGCTCCATTGAACTGGTCTAGTCGAACAAGATCTTGGTTCATCATCTTGATCGAAGTCATGCTTGCTTCCGCCTCCATTGCAAATTAACATTCTAAAATTGTTGGGGAAGATGGGGTCACTGTAACTTAGGAGAAGCTCTGAGACGCGTCTTAAGACACTGTCTTTAGAATGTTATTTGCCCCCACTCAGTTTTACTGAGTTTGCTGTTGGGTTACAGGCAAATTCGTTCCCAAGATACAACGGAGCCTTGGGCGAGAATCTGCAACCAGCAAAATTGAAAAGTCTCCAAATAAACCTTCTGTGAGACTATAGCAGACTGGACTAAGAGAGAGAGAGATAGTGAATTTCAAAATTGTGTATTTTGGAGTCTGATTCATGCTCCTTAAATAATTTGTGAAGATGTATGAGGAAAATGTAGGTGCTGGTTTAGAGAAGGCACCTTGAATAGTTACAATTTCAAACATTGTGACTGTTTAAAAAGTTGTTAACAGTTGGTGACTGTTAACTTTGAATTGTGCCTCTTGATCACACCCGATCGAATCGTGATTGTTGATCTCATCAACGGTGATCAACGATCATCAACGCACCAAAACCAGAGCCACCCATCGCGAGCCACGTGGGTGCGAGCAAAGTGTGCCTCTAAAGCGCCTCATTGCGCCACACACACGCGCGCGCATTGCGCGGTATCGAATCCCCATACTCTCCTCTACTAATTCCAATGAGTGTAAATCATCTCCTATTGAAATACTGAAAACAATCCTTGTAATTATCCAATGTAGGATAAATTCAAAACTGGCTCTTTTTTTTTTTTTATAAGAGAAAAAGTGATTTTCCAACCAAGTGTGCTGGTGCAACTTCTCATGTAATTGATCAATCAAATCCATTGGATTTAATCTGTTATGAGATTAAAATCCAACACTGACTTCTCTCTCTTGGAGAAAAATAGTTGCAGGATATGGAACGGAAGTCGAAGACGAAAGAAAAAAAACAGGAGGGAATACTCTACCCATCTCGGGTACGCGTATGCCTCCGGAGGCAAAGTTGGCAGCGATCGCTGTGGAACTAAACATACGGCTGAAAACGGCCGATATGCCAGCAGCCATGCAAGAGAGAGTGTTCCGACAGGCTAGAGCACTTATTGATGCCGCCTCAAATAGCTCACGGCCTAACCCCACCCCCATGGCTCTCGTTCTCAAGAAGGTACGATTTAGTAGAGTTATATCTAAAATAAGAAAAAAAAAATCATCTTAACCACCAACTGTTTTAGCTATAGCTCGATTACTCACAGTCCACCCATCTGAGTAGATGGTATTCAGCTCTGGAAAACAGGAAAAGAACTGATTTAAGTTCTCTCTTTGGGTTACTTCCGGAGATTAACGAGGAGTCGATGTACGTTAACGTTTGGGTTTCGGATTGAGACCACAGACGCAGCAGCCCATCAAGAAAGCCGAAAGCGGTTGCATGCACTTACTTTGTCCCTTAACCATGGTGAATTGATGATGACTCAATTTTGCAGGAATTCGATGCGTTGTACGGCCCAGTTTGGCACTGCATTGTTGGGAAGAGTTTTGAACCGTTTGTCACTCAGTCGCAAGGAGGGTTCCTCTACTTTTAGATCAACAAGTTTTGCATTCTTTTCTTCAAAACGGAAGTTCAACGAGTCACCGAGCCTCGTCCTCTATGAGTATGTGACCTCGAAAAATAAATAAAGGAATCTCTCAACCTTGAATTCTTATGTAATGTCCTTCAAGCTAAGATTTACCGGAGACGCTGATCAGTCTTTTTTTTCTTCTTATTTATTTATTATTTTTTTCTTTTTGACAGTTGATGGGGTTCTAGCCTTCTAGCTAGTTTGCCAAAGTTTTTTGGGCTTCTGGTGAAAGTTATGAATACAGACGAGGAGGAGGACGAGCAACAGTACCCAATAAACTTGTTTGAAATTTTTTTGAAAAAGTTATAGCATTCTCGTTATTATATAAAAAAAAATGTTATTTTTATTGATATTAAGATTAAAAAGTTAAACCCTTTTATTTTCTTTGTATATCTGAATTTCTGGACAATGCGAGTTATTTTCTAAGCATAGTACTATAGTTTGTTATTTGGTTGATTATCTAGTAGAGGGAAAAATTAAAAGGGATAACAAATTTGAGGGTTGGTTCTGATTTTAATAGATGATTGATAAAGAAAATTAGATGATACTTGAAGGGTATTTGTATCTTTTCACATACCACTTATTATTGATTAATGACTAATACTATATTATTGCATTTTGAAAATTAGGGTACTGGATTGTTGCATTTTAAAGTTTGAAGACAAAATAATCACTCAAGAAAAAATACAGGTACTGATTAGGCATTTTTCCATAAGAAACAGAAAGTTGAAGAAATGGCTTGATAACCTTCCTTCAACATTTTGTCTTTTGCTCAATTCTATCAAACCGAATACAACCTAATTGAACTATTGCATCATCAATTTGTTTCTTATGCATTTTTTTTTCCTTTTTTTCCCCTTATAAAACAGGTGAATAGGCTGAGTGCTTGCCAAAGATGTATTAATATTTGTGAACTTCTAGCATAGGATGAGTTCTACTGAACTTCTAGCATATTAATATTTGTTTTTTTTTTCCATTTTTTGTCAGAATCCACTCATTTCTTTAAATAATTCATTTACCTTTTCCTTTTTAAAGAAACTGTAGCCTTGATTGGCTTTTTAAAGAGGCTGATTTGGATCAATTTAATTATGGTAAAATCTGTAGCCTAAATAAGTAGGGAAAAGACAAATGACCATTTAAAAACTGAACTGCATTTTGATGACAAATAAAATATCCATAAAAAGCCCACAAATATCAGCCATTTCATATCCTTGATTGGCTTGATCCAAATTCAATTAATTTTCTTTGAAATTTTGAAATCATTGGGCACATTTATTACAAGATTTCTTTGTTCCATTAATGCTGTTTAATTATATATTTTTATATTATTTATTTTCACTAAATAAGTGAAAAAATCCCAAAATTTTCATATTCATTTCAGTTACCGTATTGCACAAAAAAAAAACCAATGAACTAAAAATTCATCACCCCACCCCACCCTAAAAAAATCAGGTCCTTTCTTTCTTGTCTTATAGGTTGAACGAGGGATAGGAAAAGTAAATATTTTTTAAAGATTTCTACTTAGGAATAGGCATATATAAATATCATTTATAAAGAGGTTAAAGTAAAAAAAAAAAAAAAAAAAAAAAAAAAAAAACAACTATTTTGAAAAGTAGCTTAGCTCAGTATCAGGCCAGTTCGGGTATTCCGCAATACAAATAGGTGTTGAATCTTCTTGACATATACTCTCACCATTGCTTTTATCTGCTTCAGAACTGATCGACCATGCCAAGAGTGTTCTGTCTTCATCGTTTATGGCATTAAATACTATGCATTAGGAATGACAATGGAGCGGGATCAGATTTTCCGTCTCATCTCAGACCCTAATTTTAAAAAATTCACATCCCCATCTCTGATCCCTATTCGAAATAAAATTTGTCTTCCATCCCTGATTCCCGACGGAATGGGTTCCTACAGAGACCCGAATTTTCAAATTCTTTTAGATAATAGTATTCTTAATTAAAATAAATAAAAAATTTAAATTATAAATAATGTTTTAAATATGTTTTGATATAACATAAACAATATAATATATATATATATATATATAATCGGGGTCGGGGCAAGTGGGGACCTAAATCCTCATCCCCGGCCCCAACCCCGATCAGGGATTCCTATTAATCCCCATTCCCGACTCTTTCAGGTCGGGGAAGACGAGTCCCCATCGAGGTAGACCTGTTCATGGGCCAGGTAGCCCGACAACCCAACCCTTTATTTTTCGGGCTTGGACAAAACTTCAAGACTATAGGCTCGGGCTTGGGCTTTAAATACCAGGCCTGGTCATTTTCTGGGCTGGGCTGGGCTCGTGCTTTCTCTAATATGCTTGGCCTGATACTATTACATATAATAAAAAAAGCATTTATGTTATATATAGTAAATAAAAATAATATATATTTGTTTCTTAAATTATTAATAAATATTAATTTACTATTAGGAAATACAAATTAGTTTATTAATTTATTAAATTAATATAATATTAGTTTATAAAAGTACAATAAAAATAAGACATTTTGTGTACAGGACGGGCTTTGGGCTTGGGCTCGGGCCTGCACATTTTCTATTGATAAAGAGGCAAAGCCCAGCTCGGCCCATGAACATGTCTACATCGAGGATGGGGAAATTGCCATTCGTACACATTACGGGGGGAATTTAGGGTCGAGTAGAGCAAGGTGCACGTAAGACCCATTGGTTATATCAAGAAGTTGGAGAGGTCGTGAATTGTGATTCCACATGTTTGATCCTATATCTCCTATTTGGAGGGGTGCAAGTGACCATCTCAACAACCGGATCATCAAAGCAACATATAGGTTTTGATTACTATACCATTTTACATACATTTAAAAAACAATTCTAAACAGACTCTTAGGCCCCGTTCGCTTTTCGATAAGTTACTTACCCGGGTAAATGCAATTACTTGGGAAACACTTACCCAAGCAAGTGTATTTATCCATGTTCTTTTATTTCCCAAGTAAAAAAAGGAAATGACCATTTTAACCATAAAAATCATTATTAAAAGGGGCATTTTTGTCCCACTCAAGTGTTGGAAACTTTCCCCCTGAGTGGGAAAGTTATTTAAGTGATACCCATGAAAATAAACCTTACTTGGTCCCCACATTAAACTGAAAAAAAAAAAACATGCGATTCTTGGTCAATGGGAACCAAAATCCCATTGACCAACTTTCCCCCCCCCCCCCTCTCAAAATCCAAAAAAAGAACGTCCCATTAGAGTAATGTTTAGAAAACTAGACTAGCCAATTTGGTCATACCCCAAACAAGAATGTGTTAAAAATTGGCCAAATTTGATGATTGAGCCAGTCCAACTGGAAAACCAATGAACTAGTTCAGGTTTCAAAAAAAAGTAGCTGGTTTTATTTCATTTTTTTACACATAAATTCAAACTTTTGAGGGTCATAACTTTGCATTCGACTGTCCAAGCTAGCTTTTTGTGATCTATGTGATGATAAGGCACCATGCCCCAATATTTATGTTTAAAAAAAGCCTTTTTGTCTTAATTCTAATTTTTTATATTAAAAAATTAAAATTAGATCAAAATAATATATGTTATATTAGAATATAATTATATATTTTGTATATATGTATATAATTAATATTATTATGTATATATTCTATAATAATTTGGTTGAACCTCTAAACCATGAACCTCTCCCTTTTCAAGATTGATGCTCAATCCATTTTTCTAAACATTTCCCTAGAGTATTAATATTAGAATTCCATGTTACATAAAACCTGAATTGATTAAGGACAAATTTCTTAAACTACCCTTATGGTTTAGCTAATTAACTAATATTAGTGCTAACAAAAGAAGTGAAATGTCAAATTTACCCTCCACTATTCCTCAAATTTTCAAAACAAAACCCAATTGATGAAAATTTTTCCCTCCCCTATTACCTTCCATCTTCCTTTCCCACCGTAGGACCTCTATTCATCGTCTTCTATGACGAGAACAGAGGAGTTGTAGCAGCAGTGCACCTCTCTGATACGTGCACGAACTATGTGGCAGTGGTAGCATGAGACTCGGTCAAGTTTGTTAGTTGTAGCATCTTTGAATATCCTTAGCCAGTAGTAGATAAGCTTAGTCTGTTTTAGTCGATATGCTCCAGGGGTGAGCAGTTCCTATTTTAGTTCCTATTTTAGTTCCTATTTTATTTCCTAGTTTGTAGCACAATGAGGCTATAAATACAGCCTGAAGAGAGCGAATAAAAGGGCATTTAACTTTCCTACCGTCGAATTCTTCCCCTCACTTTCCCCTCCTTTGACTCTCTCTCCCTTTACTTAATCTAATCATATCATTGGTATCAGAGTCGGTTCCGACCATGGACATTCGTGGCAAAACCAACGCAGAATTCCACAATGAAGTCAACGAGACCTTAGCATGACATGAATCAAGTTTCGATCAAGTGAACGTTGTCTTACAAGCAGTGTTAACCGAGCTCCAAGCCTTTTGAGCCACATGAACCACTCCCGAGACCAACCCCTTTGCACATGAAGAGTCCTCACACCAACATACTTCTCGTTCCAGCTCCACCCATGATCGCCCTCATCAACACATCAAATTGTCTTTCCCAAAGTTTAATGGGGATGACCCAAGTGGCTGGATTTACAAGGCAGAGCAATATTTTGAATTCCAAAATATTGTATCGGACCAACAAGTGCAACTAGCTTCCTTCCATTTAGAATGCATCGCCTTGCAATGGCCCAGATGGTTGACAAAACATCGTGGACCGCTCACATGGGAAGAATTCTCAAAGGTTGTGCTACATCGATTTGGTCCAACCGACTATGAGGACCCGTCGGAAGCTTTAACTCGCCTTAAGCAAACCACAACTATGGCAGCTTATCAAGAAGCTTTTGAAAGGCTCTCCCATCAAGTTGACGGCCTACCCGAGAGTTTTCTAATTGGTTGTTTTATTGCAAGACTTTGTGATGACATTCGCATAGACATGAAGATTAAGCAGCCTAGAACCTTGATAGATACGATCGGAGTGGCTCAACTAATTGAGGAACAAAATAAATTACAAAGGAAATCGAACTAGCAAGTTCGTTCCCAACCAGCCATAGTAACACAGAGGGTGTCACCTAACCCAATAGCTGGTGTGCTAGGGCCTCCACCAACCCAGTGCACGAACTAGGTTCCCAGTGCTCCACCAGCAACATTCCGGCGAATCACCAACCAGGAGGCACGAGAACATCGCGAGAAGGGGGTCCGTGGTTTTCTCGGTTTATCAGGTTACTACCGGAAGTTTATCCATAACTTTGGAAGCATGGCAGCTCCTTTGACCCAACTCTTGTCCAAGGGAGGATTTCAATGGAACGAGACAGCAGAGCTGGCCTTTCAACAGTTGAAGAAAGCACTAACTTCACCACCAATTTTATGTCTTCCGGATTTTTCTCAATGATTCGTGGTTGAGTGCGATGCGAGTGGAACTAGAATTGGTGCAATCCTTACCCAGCAAAATCGACCGGTGGCATATTTTAGTGAAGCACTGAAAGGTTCGGCCTTGGCACTATCCACCTATGAGAAGGAGATGTTAGCTATTGTCAAAGCCATTAAGAAATGGCGCCCCTATCTGCTTGGGAAACCCTTTACAGTCCGCACCGACCAAAAAAGCCTTAAGTATCTACTCGAGCAACGGATAACTACACCAACACAAACACGGTGGCTGCCAAAGATACTTGGTTATGACTACGAGATTGAGTATAAAAAAGGGGTTAAAAATCAATGTGCGGATTCCTTGTCTCGTATAGTTGAATCTCAAATTCTGTCAATCTCTATACCACATGCGAATTGGTGGTCGATGCTGCAAAAAGAAGTCAAACATGATGCATTATATGAAGAAGTGGTGAAGAAATGGCCCTCCTGTTCAAACCACAAGCTGCTCCAATGAAATGGAGTGTGGTTCAAGGGGGACAAAATTTATTTGAGCCCAACCTCAACCTTGATTTTAAAGGTAATTTCCGACTGTCATTCATCTCCAGTAGGTGGGCACTTTGGATTCCATAAAACCCTCTCTCGTATCAAGTGTAGTTTCCTTTGGCCTAACATGCGTCGGGCGGTGAAGGAATTCTTGCAACAGTGCGATGTATGTCAGTGCTTCAAGATAGATTGCATGAGACTAGCGGGGTTGCTTCAGCCGCTACCAGTTCCCACTCAAATGTGGACAGATGTCTCGATGGACTTCATCGAGGGGTTACCATCTTCCAATGGGTATACTGTTATCATGGTAATTGTTGATCGGTTGACAAAATATGCCCACTTCATACCCTTAAAACACCCATTCACTGCCAGGACTGTCGCCAACATTGTCCGCTTACACAGAATTCCAACATCAATTGTTAGAGACCGTGACAAGGTGTTTATCAGCTCATTTTGGCAAACACTTTTCCAAATGCATGGGACGAAGTTGTGTATGAGCTCAAGTTACCACCCCCAAACCGACGGACAGACCGAAGTCGTTAACCGAACATTGGAACAATACTTACGATGTTTTGCCGGTGACCAGCCGCGGAAATGGCTCAAATGGATTCCTTGGGCGGAGTATAACTACAACGCATCCACTCACTCTTCCACGAAGATGACACCCTTCGAAGCAGTTTACGGTATCCCACCCCCAAGTCTACTGGCTTATGTACCAGGTACTGCTCGCGTCAGGGTAGTAGATGAGTACTTGCGTGATCGAGATATCATTCTACGTGAGTTGCAACACAACCTTCGGATAGTTCGGGATCGGATAAAATGTCAAGCCGACCAACACCGACGTGAGGCTTCATTCGTCGTGGGTGATTATGTGTATGTGAAACTGCAGCCTTACTGACAGACTTTTGTGGCTTTTTGGCGCTCTATGAAGCTCGCCCCACATTACTTTGGGCCATATCCAATCATTGAAAAAGTGGGTTCGGTGGCCTACCAATTGGCCTTGCCTCCTGGCTCTCAAATCCATAATGTGTTCCATGTCAGTTTGTTACAGAAGCAATTGGGACCAATCACCCCAACTTCCACCCAACTTCCCCCAATCTTGGATACTTCAACCATTCTTCCACAACCGGAAGCTATTTTAAATCGACGTTTTATCTACAAGGGTAAATACCGTCCAAAATCTAAAATTTTTGTGAAATGGATAAGAGCACCAGCGCTGGGTAGTCGATAAAGCTCCAGGGGTGAGCAGTTCTTATTTTAGTTCCTATTCCAGGGGTACCATTTAGCTTTCCTACCGTCGAATTCTTCCCCTCTCTTTCCCCTCCTCTGACTCTCTCTCCGTTTACTTAAACTAATCATATCGCTCTCTTGTTATCATCGGCTCCAACACATGGCCGACTGTTTTTTCAATGAGTTTGCTATAGTCGACGAGATTTTTGGCAGAGAGAAGGTATTTAATGCACTTAATCAAAAGAAGATACAATAGTACCATTTCACTACAGTCATAATTGCAGGCATGGGCTTTTCTTTACGGATGCCTATGATCTGTACTGCTACTGCCTCTCACTCGTCACCAAATTGATTGGTCAGATATACTACCTTGTTGATGGCGTTGCATTCTGTGGCACACTCATCGGCCAACTTTTCTTCGACTGGCTCGGTGATAAGATGGGTCGTAAGCGTATCTCTATGGCATGACCCTCATGCTCAATCGCTTCCGGGCTTTCATATGGACAAGATGCAAAAGCTATAATGGCCACTCTCTATTTCTTCCGCTTCTGGCTCGGATTCAACATCGGTGGTGACTACCCAATTTCTACCAAAATCTAGTTTGTATGAATACGCCAACAAGAAGATTCCTGGGACCTTCATTGTTGTTGTCTTTGCCATGCAAGGCTTTGGAATTTTGGCCGGTGGGATGGTGGCAATTATCTTCTCTGCTGCATTCAAGGCCAAATTCCATGCCCCAGTTTACAGGTTTGCCAACGAATTGAAGTAACTAAATTGGCCGGTCGAGAAATCTGTGCCCGGAACTCTTCTGAGAAGATGTCAAGATGTGGAGACCTAGAAGGTGAGATCCGACAACGGATCTCATTAGTGGCACTTCAGAATTCTATCTTTTAGAATTTTGGCTCCGGCGACTTGTGTCCAACTCCGACAACTTATGGTAGGCGGGCATCATATCATCTGGTGCTGTGCTTTGCCAGGTCTAATAGGCACAGTTGGTGAGCATCGAGAACAAGAGAGGTGAACCGCTGCTGCAACTCCTTTGTTCTCGTCTTAAAGACATGAACAAAGGCCCTATGGTGGGAAAGGAAGATGGAAATGAAATAGGGGATAAAGGGAAAGATGAGATAGTAGTGAGAGGATAGAGAGGAATCGGGAGGAGAATGGGTTCTTGACATTGCCGCTATGCTCTTCGTCTCAAGGTTGAGGACGGTGAACATGTCACAAGAAGGGTATTTTAGGAATTTTAAAAATTACATGATGTCACATGTAAGCGAAGTGTGAAGGAAAGTTAACGGCAAAAGAGGTTTTAGATAGTTGTTAGAAATAGTAGGAGTATTTTAAGGCAATATATAAATAATAAGGGTAAAGTTAGTCAATTAGCTGAACTGTAGGGATGGTTTAAAAAATTTGCCCATTGATTAATTGTTTGATCAGTCCAGACTTAAAAATATTTGCAATACATATCCAATCTATACTATATATAAAAGTGTGAATGTAGTATGAAACTTTTTTGAATCAAAATTATCCTTTATTTTTTTGTTTGAAAAAGGGTATAAAAGTTATTTTATTATAGCTTTAACGACTACTATAATGGTCATATTTGTGTATTTAATCCACTCTAATTGTAAGGGTTGAAAATGTAACTTCAATTATTACTTTCTACCTTACTTAATCCCCTCTCATTAAATCTTATACTTAAAGGTATTAACTCACATTTTCTCGTATTAAGTTCTATATTTAAGTTATTTTTCATCAATAAATGGTACTAATTAGATCTATCTCAATATTTTTAACAATACAAAACTCATTTTAAAACTGGCTAAAAACAAGAACATTCTTTAACCAAGTGATGACTAAGCAATTCAACCATTGGAATCTAATGGAGGACGATTTGACCCGACCTATGAAACGGTGACACGTGGACACAAACTCAGCACGAGCGACAGCTCAGCATTGTAGCCTAGTAAGACCAAGTGATGGGCCCATAAAGCAGCTCGCTACATTGTAGATCACAAAAGGAGGAGCTCGCCACAATGCGAGCTCCGGGTTCCCTGAGCTACCTTTGAAAGGATACTCCAAGGCAATTTTAGCTCGCAAGCTAGGGGAATTAGCTCGCCCAAGCTCCCAAGCAGACAAATCATCCCAAGGACCAATTCTATTAAGGGTAATCCTGAAATATTCCAAGCTCGCTACAAAGTAGCTCGCGAATGAGCCGCGTGAGCACTCCTCAGGAAGCTTCTATCTGACAGGCCATACCGATCGGACTGCGCCATGTCCCTTACTGATGGCACAGTCCCTATCTTTTTGACAATCTGCGTCCACGTCTCTCAGCAGGCGAAAGTGTGCCTGCTACTTTGGAGACATGTCACTCACCCGTACGAGAAGTACGTCACAACGGTCACCTGCGCAGCCCTGGCAGGAAACAGCTGTGGTAGGAGCCCAGTGGCGGTTATGCCTGACCTGACATGAACGCCCCTATAAAAGCCCTCAGGGCAGAAGAGAAACTTCTTCTTGAGACTTCTAATCTCTCGAGTATAGTGATAACGTGCTATTTGCACTCTTAGCCTTCGTCTTCTCCTTGCTTCTCCTATAGAGTACTAACTTAAGCATCGGAGTGTTCCTGCCGGGTAAGCTCCCACGGATTCTTCTTCTTCTTCATCTCAGGTATCTTCTAGGAGCCACATGAGTGCCAGTTAGGAGTGACCGGATCGCGCTACATCATTTGGCGTCGTCTGTGGGAAACGCTTCAAAAAAGTCTTTTTCTAAACCTTCACAGCTCTTTCTTCCTTGAAAACTTGACACTCATGGCTTCCTTAAGCAACATCGGATGAAGCATGGAGATGGATAACTCCAGGGAACAACCCCAACTTCCTACTGCCTACATTGGACAGTTCACCGTCCCCCTCTCAGCAGACGGGATCCCTAGTTTGAACGTGCCTCTTATAGGGGCACCCGTCGCTGCTCCACTCCCTACTACAGTTGGAGCAACCTTCACCGAACCCTCGGTTGTGCCCCCAGCGGCCAACCTGAACCAACTGGAGGACTTGGTGCAGTGCATATGGGCCATGCATGCCCAAATGCAACAGTTTCAACAGTTCCAACTCTATCAGCAACAGGTGCTACACCAGGTTTCCCAGTACCTATATCAACAGTAATTCCCTCAACTGCCTCAACCCCAGCTTCAACAGCCATAGCTCCTCCCTCGGTACCCAGCCTCACAGCGAGCTAGGTCTCGCCGTAAGGAGGAGCACCTTTCTCACCAAGGAGAGGCCCCCCAGAACCCTCCTAGGAGCCAGGCCTCCTCCTGCGGCAAACAAGAAAGACTTGCCACTTCGGTCTCACCGCGGGCAGTCAGGTCGGAAGGACCTCAGCTCGCCAAGTCCATGTCGCCTCAGCCCTCCAAGCCCGATACCCCATTCCTAGAGAACCGGTTCAAGATTCTGGCCACAAGCTCTAAGCAGGATCCCTCTATCCGCAGTCATCACCAGCGGCCTGAGCTACTTTCTGCACACACCATCCTTGACAGCACAGAGGTGAGCAACCCACCAAGAAGTAGAGACACCGTCGCCGAGCCCGCAATCTGGCACCCACGACTTGCCCGAGCTCGGAGGCAAAGAAGAGGTAAGCTCGGGCGAAGTCAAGGCTCCCCTCCTTTCAGTTCAATCCCCCTTATCTCCCGAGCTCCAAGCAGTCTCAATGCCTAAAGATTTCAAGCTCCCCCCTCTTAACAATTACGACGAGTCGCTCGACCCAAATGATCATGTGGATGCCTTCCAATCGCAAATGCACCTGGCGAGAGCCAGTGAGTCGTGCATGTGCGTGGCCTTCTCCACCACTTTCAGAGGAGTAGCCCGCACATGGTACCAGAACCTAGCGCCCGAATCAATAAGAAGTTGGGCATAGTTCACACAAGCCTTCACGTCTCACTTCGTTACCTGCAAGCGGTGCCCGCGGACTAAAGAAAGCCTCCTCAACATAGTGCAGAGAGAGGGAGAATCCATCTAAAGCTATGTCAAGCGGTTCAACGATGCTTGCATGCAGATACCGCACCTGGACCCTGCCGTGCGCCTCGCAGCAGCCAAGAAAAGCGTGATGTACAAAGAGTTCAAATGGCACATGGTCGTCAACCAACCGGCGACCATAACCCAATTCTTAAGCTCACGGAGAGGTTTATAGCTATCGAAGAAGAGATCAGCCAGAAGGGTGAGGGCATGCCCGAAAAGAGGAAAAGAGAAGGAGAGCCTTCCAGTCAAGGGGACAGCCGAAAGAAAAAAGATGCAACTCGGGGGGCAAAGCTGGGTCAGTCGTTCCGAGCTCCTGTAGCGGACCGAACTGATTACACCCCACTGAACGCGAAGTGGGCCAAAATCCTGATGGCGATTAAGGATGCCCCGTATGTGAAGTGGCCACCCCATTTGAGGGGAAATCCCAATGAGAGAAACAAGAATTTGTATTGCAGTTTTCATAGAGATCACGGTCATAGTACTGAAAATTGTAAAAACATCCGCGACGAGATTGAGGAGCTCATCCGTCATGGATATTTAAGTTACTTTGTACAAAATAATAATAATAATAATAATAATAATAATAATAATAATAATAATAATAACAGGTCGGCAAGGGGAGCACGGTAAGGATGCTCCCGAGTCCAGCAGCAGGCCGTTCAAACAGTCATAGAGGTAGTCTCCGGAAGAGAGGCTGGTTCGGGGCACCATCCATGTGATAGTGGGAGGTTCGATCGTCGCGGGTTGTACTTCAGTAGCAGCTCGGACGTCAGTTCGTGAGGCCGCTCGGGAAGAACAGAATCCTCCGAAGCGGCCGAGGACAGAAGAGCCAATTTTCTTCACGGAAGATGATGCGCGAGGGGTCCACTACCCCCATGATGACGCACTTGTGATAAAGCTGAGGATCAATGACTTCAAGGTCAGGCGCGTACTCGTTGACTCGGGTAGCTCGACAGATATCCTCTTCAAAGCCACGTTCGACCAGTTTCAGTTGCAGAAAAGTGACTTGAAGCCCGCAGACACTCTTTTGGTGGGCTTCAGCGGAGAAGAAGTCTGGCCCCTTGGGAAAATAACAGTACCTATGGAAGTCGGCACATGGCCCTGCGTAGTCAGACGCAACCACGACTTCCTAGTGGTCGCGACCCCCTCCCCATACAATGCCATAATAGGTTGGCCGATCACCCATGTCCTACGGGCGGTGCTCTCCACCTATCATTTGGCTATGAAGTTCCCTATAGACTTCGGTGTGGGGGTAGCGCGGGGCGACCAGCTCGAGTCCCGCAAGTTCTATGTCTCCGCCCTAAAGGGAAAGACCAAGGTGGCCGACGACCTCGAACTGGAGCGGCCTACAGAACAAGGCGAATAACGAGCTGCACCCATGGAAGAAACAATCATAGTCCCGACCTCAGTAGCAGACCCAGCTCGGACGCTTCAGATCGGTGCTTCTGTCTAGGAACCTTTACGATCCGAACTAGTAATTTTCTTACTTCAAAATTTAGATATTTTTGCATGGTCCGCGGTAGAGATGCCTAGTATAGACCCCGACCTTATAACTCACAAGTTGAATACTGGACCTATAGTTAGGCTCGTTAGGTAGAAGAAATGCAACCTAACCCTGGAGCGGTGGAAAGCGGTCGACGAGGAGGTCGAGAAGCTCATCGCAGTTGACTTCATAAGAGAAGTCCATTACCCAAGCTAGGTAGCCAACCCCGTCCTAGTAAAGAAGGCCAACGGCAAGTGGTGCATGTGCATCGACTGCACCAACCTAAATTGGGCTTGCCCAAAAGACTGCTTCCCGCTCGCCAGAATTGACCGCTTGGTGGACGCGACCTCAGGGCACGAGTTGCTATGTTTCTTGAACACCTATTCGGGCTATAACCAAATCAAGATGGACCCGACGGACGAAGAAAAGACTGTCTTCATCACGGAGTTTGGTTTATACTATTACAAGGTTATGCCCATTGGGTTGAAAAACGCAGGGGCAACCTTTCAAAGGCTTGTAAATAAGTTATTTGCGCCATTAATTGGCAGAAAAGTAGAATGCTATGTAGACGACATGGTTGTCAAAACTCAATTTTCGCATGAATTAATACAAGATTTGCATTCTGTTTTTGAAATTTTGCGTAAGTTTAATATGAGATTAAACCCAAGCAAGTGTGTATTCGGTGTGACATCGGGCAAGTTCCTAGGGTACATCATCAACCGACACAGCATTGAGGCCAACCCAGATAAAATTAAGGCCATCTTAGATATGAAGCCACCCCAAAAGTTGAAGGAGGTTCAGAGGTTGAACGGCTGCATAGCCGCCCTAAGCCGCTTCATGTCCAAGTCGGTGGACTGCTGTTTGTCATTCTTTAAGGCAATTAAGAACAAAGGGTTCGAGTGGACCCAAGACTGCCAGGTCGCGTTTGACGAGCTCAAGAAGTACCTCGCTAGCATGCCGATCTTAACCCATCCTGAGGAGGGCGATGTTTTAGAACTGTACCTCTCGGAAAGCGACGAAGTGGTCAGTTCGGTGCTAATAAAGGAAGTAGATCGGGTTCAACAACCCATCTATTATGTTAGTAAAGTATTGCAGGGAGCGGAGACGAAATATCTAGAGATAGAAAAGCTAGCATACGCACTGGTAATTGCAGCTCGGAAGCTCCACCCGTACTTCCAGGCTCACACTGTTATCGTCCTCACTGAAAAACCTCTGAGGCAAGTCTTACTTAAGCCTGAGGTCTTTGGTCGGTTGATGAAGTGGGCCGTTGAGCTCAGTGAGTACAACCTCTAATACAAGCCACAAACTGCCATTAAGGCCCAAGCCTTAGCAGATCTCATCGCTGAGTGCACATTCAACTCCGAAGTTCCCAGGCCGGTTGAGCACGAGGTTCCCAGCTCGGGTGAGCCCGAAGCTCCCAGGCCGGTCGAGTCTGAGCCCCGTGAGGTAGCAGCTAGTGTGGCATCTTTCCTAGTTCGGCCAAGCGTGAGCTGGGATGAGGAGCCCTTGATCGTTCACGTAGATGGCTCCTCGAACCAACAGGGCAGTGGAGCCAAAATAGTTCTGCACAGCCCAAGTGGCACGAAGCTGGAGTATGCACTACGCTTCGAGTTTGTGGCATCTAACAATGAAGCGGAGTACGAGGTGTTGAGAGATGGACTAGCTCTAGCTAGAGAAGTAAAAGTCAACCACATCATTATCTGCAACGACTTTCAGCTTGTGGTCAACCAAGTCACTGGCGAGTACGAAGCTCGCGAGCCTACCATGGTCACCTACTTAGCCAAGGTCAGAGAAGCCCTGATCAACTTCCAGTCACACATTATTAGGCAAATCCCTAGGTCAGAGAATGCTGAGGTCGATGCCCTGTCCAAATTAGCCAACACCAGCGACATCACCCTGAGAACCGTGTACATAGAGGACCTGCCTCGGCCTAGCTTTCTCGGGGGGTAGAGGAGGTCACTCCCGTTGTTCAAGCAGAGCTGAGCTGGATGGACCCGCTTGCGAGCTTCTTGCTATATGGGACCCTCCTTGCAGATCGCAATGCAACCAGAAGGATGCAGTGCCAGGCAGCCAAATACGTCATAATAGACGAACGACTATACCGGAGATCCTACACGCTCCCCTACCTGCGTTGCTTGCGACCTACCGAAGCCAAACTCGTACTCTGCAACACTCATGAGGAGTTGGGCGGCAGGCACCTGGGGGGTAGGGCCCTCACCCAGAAGGCACTTCGGTAGGGGTATTATTGGCCAACAATGAAGGTAGATGCTATTGAGCTCATTAGAAAATGTGAAAAATGCCAGAGGCATGCCAATATTCACCACCAACCCGCTGCCGACCTCAAGTATCTCACCAGCCCGTGGCCCTTCGCACAGTGGGGCATTGATCTACTCGGGCCATTCCCACCAGCAATGGGTGGGAGGAAGTTCTTTGTGGTAGCAGTAGACTACTTCACAAAGTGGGTAGAAGCTGAGCCCCTTGTAACGATCATAGCCCGGAACGTCCAAAACTTCTTTTGGAAGAACATCGTGTGCTGCATCGAGTTACCTCAGGTATTGATTTCTAACAACGGCAAGCAGTTCGAGGACATCAAATTCCAAGACTGGTGCCAAGACATGGGAATCTGACAGAATTTTACTTCAGTCGCACACCCTTAAGCAAACAGTCAGGCAGAAGTCATGAACAGAGCCATCCTCTGTGGACTGAAAGCACGATTGGACCGGGCTAAAGGGTTGTGGGCAGATGAGCTACCCAGTGTTCTATGGGCCTACCGAACCACGGAGAAGACTGCCACGGGAGAAACACCCTTCAACCTCACCTACAACACCAAAGCAGTTATCCCCGCAGAGATCGAAGACCCTACACTACGACTAGAAGCATACAATGACTAGATGAATGAAGATGAGCTCCGTACCAACCTCGACCTACTCGACGAAGTAAGAGACCTCGCATACATCAAGACCACAGTTTACTAGCAAAGAGTAGCTCGATACTATAACGCTAGGGTCAAGAAGTGGAAACTCCACGTCGGTGACCTGGTCCTTCGCAAAGTTATGGTACTTGAGCCTGGCGCTGGCAAGCTCGGGTCCAACTGGGGAGGACCTTACCGAGTGAAATGAGTGCTCGGGGAAGGAATGTATGAGCTCGAGACTCTCGAAGGGAAACAAGTACTCGGGCATGGAATATTGTCAACTTAAGACAATACTATCTGTAAGAACTGAGTAGGCCATGAGCCAGTCCCAGAGCCTAAGGGCCAAAATGCCAAGCTAACATGACCTCAGCGCAATAGGACCCAATCGCCTTTATGGCATGGGCGAACTCCAATAGTGGACTATAAGTCACTCACAGAGCCTAAGGCCCAAAATGCCAAGCTAATACGACTTCGGCGCAATAAGACCCAGTCGTCTCCATGACATGGGCGAACTTCAAGTACCGAGCTGACCAACACCTCGGCATCAAGAAAGACTTAGCCATTTCGATGATGAAGGTAAAGTATGAGAAGCGTAAATAGCTTGGGCTTAAACCCCGCCAAGCATAGCTCATTCTAGTATGATGACCGAACTAGAGAATAACCAATGAGCATATAGTTTGGGCACACGTGGTAATCACTTCGCTGTGCACCATAGAGATGCCTTAAATGATTTAAGGGACAGTTCAAGAGAACGATTATCGAGAAGTCCTACTTCGGGTATGTAGCTCTAATAGCTTGGGTGTTGAGATCGCCTTAGCAAAGATAAAGAGATCACATCATACTTGGAAGAAAAAGGGAGAACTTTCATTACCATTTCAAAATAAAAATAAAAAAGAAGAAGAAGAAAGAGAGAGAAAAATGACAATGCAATAACTGAGCTAAATAGCTCGGGAAAGTTTGACAATCACAGGGCACAACCACCCAACCAAAGACCTTTGAAAGACCGGGTTTATGGCACCCGAGAGCCACCCGAAGTCTGGAAAAACACCGCCTCAGGGATCCGCTTCCTCATCCTCATCCTCTGGGGAGTCAGGCTCCTCTTCCTCTGCTTGACCATCTCAAGAGATAGGCCCTTCATAGTGATGCCGTCAAGGTTGAGCCCGGAGAACTTCTTCCGAACCAACCACCGGCAAAACTTAAACCCATAGCGGTATGAACTCGAGCCATATTCCACCTGGAGGTCGTGGTATTGCTGGGAGTCTCTGAAATCCCAGACCGCTTTCTCTCGTTCAGCCTCCACCATCTGGTCAAAGTTTTGAGTCTGATCTAAAAGAGTGGACTCCAAGTCCCACACCTGCTGCGGAGGAGCTCCCTCTTCGCCGCCACCCTCGACGACTCCTCCCTGTAACGTGCGCTCTCTTCAGAAAGTCAGACAATTTGAGCCTCCTGGTTGTGGACGAGCAGCTCTTGAGACTCACTCCCCTTGCGAGTGTGATGGAGATCGCCCCGGACCCGGTCGAGCTTGCCCTAGAGCTTCTTATTAGTAGCATGCTGGTCGAGGGCGTCAACGCGCGTCTAGAGAGCCATGGCATGGATGGCGGTATTCACCTGCCAATAGAAAAGAAGATCAGAGGACAGTGAAAGGAAGCAAAATGAGAGAAGAAGAAAGAAAAGAATCACTTACCACCATGCAGTGGGAGGAAGCGAACGCGGCAAGGTCCCTGGGCCCCATATTCCCCCAGTGAGCGACCTCGTCGTTGTTAATCGCCTTCTGGCTCCTCCGGCGAGACACAAGGTAGTCGTTCACCCCTTCCCAGTTCCCCACTGGGGAACGGAGGGTAAGGGTATGGCTGGAGGGGGTTACAGGGAGCCACCCCCTATTGAGGGAGCTCGTCCCCTCCGAGACCAGCCCCACTAGTTCCCTCGGGTGGAGGTGTTGGGATCTCAGGCAGAGGGGAGGATAAAACCAGCTCGATAGATACAAACTTAGTGCCCCTACAAAGTAATCCTGCTTCCAGGCGGGAATCTTATTCGGTAGCTCGTACAAGAGCTTATAGCCACAGCGGGGAGAGAGGTAGTAAAAGCCCTCTCCGGTGGAACCCCAAGAGTGACATTTTTTATACAAAGAATAGAGTCAAAAATATCACGGTCCAAGGGAAGACAGTACTCATAACACAAAGATATAGTCCCAACCATGTTCCGAATGGCGTTGTGATGAAGCTGATCGATGGTGACACTAAAATGGTTTAGCACCTCCACTATTAAGGGGTGCAGGGGGAGACGCAGACCAGCCTCGAGCTGTTCCTAGAAGATAACTATGTCATTGGGACCATGCTCCCAAGGGAAGTTGCCAGTGGGGAGGTTGTAGGCTATGTCCCTAGGGAGGCGAAAGTAGCGGATTAGAGACCTGAGTCTCTCCGTTGTCACAGAGGAAGGGCCAAAAGTGTTAGGCTCCCTCCCCCGAGAAGTAGATGCTACATCACCGAAGGCCTCCCAAGCCTCTGGGACTTGCTCCCAAGCTCCCCCCGAGCTCGAGCGAGCATCGTTGTCCTGGTTATTGCCCCGGCGGTAGGTGTGGTATGCGTACCCAGACATGGTTGACATCGATTGGGACTCACTAGAAGAGACAAAACGAAGTAAATTGAGGAACTCGGGTAGACTAGATGAATGCGTGACCTCAGAATCCAAAGACAGCAAGATGGCGTGAGAGAAAATGAGGCCCCAGAGTGCCCTCCTATTTATAGTCTCCACACCTCCAAATTGACGGCTCAGATCAAAGCAGATCCAACGGCTCGTAGGCGCACTGACCGCACGCCTTTTGAAAACTGAAGGTGATTGGCAGCATGTCTTCTACGATTAAGGTAATGGCGGCCGCACGACGTTCGGAGTTAAGAGCCACTTCAGCACATTTTCGGAATTCGAAGAGTCAGGAAAGTCAGAAAATCTCTTTATTCTCGCGAATGCATTTAATATGAGTAGTCAATCAAGTTTGAATTCCGATCAAATTAGTCCATCACGCTTCATGAACTCCTCGCGCTAAGGCAATGCTCTCAGCTCAAGGAGTGGGGGGGAATTGATGGAGGACGATTTGACCCGACCTATGAAACGGTGACACGTGGACACTGACTCAGCATGAGCGACAGCTCCGCATTGTAGCTTAGTGCAACCAAGTGACGGGCCCATAAAGCAGCTGCTACATTGTAGCTCACAAAAGTAGGAGCTCACCACAACGCGATCTCCGGGTTCCCCGAGCTACATTTGAAGGGGTACTCCGAGGAAATTTTAGCTCCCGAGCTAGGGGAACTAGCTCGCCCGAGCTCCCAAGCAAACAAGTCATCCCAAGGATCAATTCTATTAAGGGTAATCCTGAAGTATTCCAAGCTCGCTACAAAGTAGCTCGTGAATGAGCCGCGTGAGCACTCCTCAAGAAGCTTCTATCTGACAGGCCATCCGATCAGACTGTGCCATGTCCCTTACTAACGATGCAGTTCCTGTCTCTTCGACAGTCTGTGTCCACGTCTCTCAGCAGGCGGAGGCGTGCCTACTACTTTGGAGACGTGTCACTCACCCGGACGAGAAGTACGTCACAACAGCCACCTGCGCAGCCCTGGCAGGAAATGGCTGTGGCAGGAGCCTAGTGGCGGTTATGCCTGACCTGGCATGAACGCCCCTATAAAAGCCCTCAGGGCTAAAGAGAAACTTCTTCTTGAGACTTTTAATCTCTCGAGTATAGTGATAACGTGCTATTTGCACTCTTAGCCTTCGTTTTCTCCTTGCTTCTCCAAAGAGTACTAACTTAAGCATCGGAGTGTTCCCGTCGGGTAAGCCCCCGGGGATTCTTCTTCTTCTTCATCTCAGGTATCTTCTAGGAGCCACGTGAGTGCCAGTTAGGAGTGACCGGATCACGCTACATCATTTGGCGCCATTTGTGGGAAACGCTTCGAAAAAGCCTTTCTCTAAACCTTCACAGCTCTTTCTTCCTTGAAAAGTTGACACTCATGGCTTCCTCAAGCAACATCGAACGAAGCATGGAGATGGATAACTCCAGGGAACAGCCCCAACTTCCTACTATCTGCATCGGACAGTTCATCGTCCCCCTCTTAGCGGATGGGATCCCTAGTTTGAACGTGCCTCTTACAGGGGCACCCGTCATTGCTCCACTCCCTACTACAGTTGGAGCAACCTTCACCGAACCCTCGGTTGTGCCCCCAGCGGCCAACTCGAACCAACTAGAGGACTTGGTATAGTGCATGCGGGCCATGTAGGCCCAACTAGAGGACTTGTGAAACTTTCTTTTGACTAAAATTAATGCTTTAAAAATCGACCCAAAAACGGAATCGCTTTGGCTTATGGTTTCCAAGTTAGTGTTTCAACAGTCACTACAACACCGCTTGCCCTCTTCTTACATCTCTCTTAAATCCTAGATCATTTGATTCAGTGGTGTATCTCAGATTTTAATATAAGATTGGTGTTTGATCTCTCATCTATTCATCAATTTTTCAATTTCTTCATTGAGTTGCAATTTTTTTTTTGTTGTTATAACTTAAAAAAATCACAGAAATAAGAAAACTCAAAATCAAAATGGAATAACTAAAACCCTAATTAATTTTGGCCATTGTGAATAATCGAATAAGATTTTGAGATATGAAAGTTTCTTTTATCTTTTTTTTTCTAATTTATGTTTTTAAAATAATAAAAATTTCGAAAATAGTTTGAAAGAAACCTAAGAACCGTTAAACGGGTCAACCATTTTAACGGTTAAACTATTCAGGTCAACATTTCTCTAACCATTTCATCTGTTTTTTTATTTTTGTAAAATATCAATTTAGGGCCAAAACAGAACCGATGGCCTGACCAGTTCTCAGGCCAAAACGGTTTAACTATCCGGTCTGGTCCAATTTTTAAAACATTGACTAAAATACTAATTTTTTAATTTAGTCTATATTTAATTGTAAATTGAACTACCACTTTTCATCTCATTCAATTCCCTTTCTTTAAATCTTACATTTTTTTGATAATGAACAAAGGAAAAAGATCTATACTATATATAAAAGTGTAGATGTAGAGTGGAAATCTTTTTGGTCTAAATTACTATTTATTTCTTTGTTTGATAAAGGGTATGCAATCCATTTTATTACAGATTTAATGCCAACTTTTGGTGGCTACTAAAATGCCCATATTTATCTATTTATTACATCTCTAATTGTAAAGGTTGAAAATGTAATTTCAGTTATTACTTTCCACCTCATTTAATCCCCTTTCATTAAGCCTTATACTAAAAGTTATTAACTCCCTTTTTCTCTTATTAAATCTTATATTTAAGTTATTTTTCACCAATAATATAAACCCATATATTTTAAAACTGGCTAAAAAACAAAAACATTCTTGATCTAAGCGATGCCTAAGCAATTCAACCATTCAAATCAAATTAATCAGCCTATGAAGTCATAGTTAGGTAATAAAGTTTTTAAAATAGAAATAAATATAGAAAACTATAAAAGTGTAGAAAAATTAGACACATTTATGATACTTTTATTAATTAAATTAAAAAAATAAGTGTAATGAAAAATTATTTTTATTGATAATGAAAATGAAATGCATATTTTAGAACTAACAAAAAATGAAATTATTTTACTATTTGGCAAAGATCAATAGTTCAACTTTTGGGTCAAATGTATTAACATTTAATGTCATAAATAAATAATAAAAATAATAAATTAAACAAATAAACAAATAAAAAAAATACATAAGTGTTGCAAAAAAAAAACATACAAGCACATGTATAATATTAATTAATTATCATATTAAACAAAAAGTAAATGCGACATATCGGAATTATTTTTACACAAAATATAAAGAAAATATAGAAAAATTGAACACATTTAAAATTCTATATTTACACTACTACTAAAAATATATGTAAGATTGTGAAGCATTCATTTGAATAAAATACTCATTTTTGAATTTAGTGTCTATTTAATTGTGAGATTTAAATTGTAAATTGAACTACTACTTTTCATCTCATTCAATTCCCTCTATTTAAATCTTATATTTTTTAATAAATTAATAGAAAAAAATACTAAAAAGATAAAATATTATAAAAAAAGAATCTAACCAAACAGGTAGACCTGTCAATGATACTTAGAATCAATCCGATTATCACATATTTAGATGAGGTGTTTATATAATTAGATTTCGATTTTACAATATGCATCCAATTAATAATAAAATGCAAAAAACATATAAAAATAAAAAATAAAAATATATATTTATAAAAGTTTTTTTATTCAACATTACTATCATTATCATTTAGAATTACCACATGCAAAACACATACAATTACTAGTATCCAATAAACGAACAAGCTAGTGGAAAAAAGAGATTGCATCTTCATAAGCATCTGAGATTATCATGTGAAGAGCTTGCAACTTGAGTATATAACAATAACTTTCTGTCATAGGAAAAGGAACAAGTGCACGTGATGTGCACGTGATGACCAACTTTATAAAACCAGTGTTCTACTATTTATATAATCATAAAGAGTCACGTCTTATGCACATGATATGACAAACTAGCTAGGACATAGGTGGTGGGACCTCCATGAGTACTATACTTGTTACCATCCTCCTTATTTCTGAGAAAGAGATCTAGAAAATAATAAATTCAACATACAAATCTGTACTATTTTTTTTAAAAAGAATCTCTCCAATAAATATAAAAACATAATAGCTAGAATTATGAAAATATCTATTCATAAAAAAATCATGAGAATGTCTATTTCATTTAAAAAAAAAAAAGACAAAGTCCTTGGGAGACCCATCATTCAATGAAGGGGTGGGATTGAGAAAAAGTGTGGTTTAGATTGAGAGAAAGTGGACAAAATAAAATAGACTCTAAGGGTGGGTGGAAGGTGGTGGCACCATCCAAACCAAGTTGAGCTTCTCTAATCAAATTCACTATTGTGTTGAAATTCCACCATCACTATGGTTGGGGGTTCTGCGTGTGGAGGATAATAAAAAACCTACTACTGCTGTTTTGTGTAGCCGATGAAACAAAAATAAATAAGAAAGAAAGAAAAAAACTTTGGATAAGTATAAAAATTTTATGTGGAAAATGTGGCATTCTAGAGGGGAATTAGAAGCATGTAATAAAAAGAATAAAAAAAAGATAGACCTTAGTCTTGCTTTTGCAAGTATATTAAATAAACCATGCTATAATTTTCCTTTGTAGCAGTAGTGTCCTTCTTCCAATGTATATTGTGGTTTAAGGGTACTAAATCAAGTACCTAATTTGAAGAGCTTCTATCCGGGGCCAAGGAAATCGGATAAATAAAGTAGTGGTTGTGCTGGTGGCTGTTTAGTTAATAATAATGGCCCATGTCAACCATACATGAAACTCATACAAAGGAAGGTCTTTAGACAATAACCCCCATCCTTCGGACGCATGGCATTGTAAAATTTCAACGTAAAATCTTAGAAGAGGTTAAACTCTCACTCTTAAAAAAAGTCTATTCACTCACAAACAAATAATAACTCCACACTATTAAAATTCACACAAGTAGCAAACTAATCCCTAAAAAGTGGCCACTTCAAATGTTATAGTAGTAATTGAATTTTATTCAAACACAACCATTTCAAAAGTAACGATTAAACAAATGATATAATTTAAAAATATTCAAAATATTAAATGGATAAAAATAAAAATAAATGAAGTTCATAAAATTGACTAACAATTAAGTTTCATTCTTTTAGATGAAATAGTTTATTAATTGCAAACTAGATTTAACTTTTTTTTGGATGTTTAGCTTAATTTAGCTTTTAAAAATAAATTTATCAAATAAATAGTAAATACCAATTAAAGTGGGTTACTGCTTACAAATAAGACCTTATTTAATCTCTTAAATCATTTTAAAAACAATATAAATTAATAATGATTTTCAAACAAAATAGGATAGAATAGATTGTCAATTACAAAGATTTAAGACCCATGCATGTTAATTTTTTCTAATTTATTTTTTATAGTTGAATAGTAAATTTCAAATTAAATGATATTGTAGTTGCTCCTTAGTATGGGGCCATTCTCTTGATAAAACATGGTAAGTCTCTAAAAAGCCTAACCTAAATGTCTAATATAAATATTTAAAAATTGAAATAATTCAGATTAATGGTCCCATACTTAATACGGGGGTCTTTCCTAGTTAATAGATAAAAGTTAAAAGCTAAGCACTAGGAAAAAATTATAATTAATTGAAATAAAAGAAAGTATAATTAATTAAATGGAATTTAATCAAAAAAATTACATTAAATTTAGATTTTAAAATTAATAAAATTAAAATGTTGAATAATAAAATTATTATAAGTAAGCACCCAAAAATAATGTTTGGATTGGAGTGGGACCAACTTGATCTAATTCAAAATATCAAAAGATTCCTTTATTTTCATTTCTTTTAATCTCTTCTATCATCATATTGGTTATTAGATTTTTTTTGTGCAGGTTCACTAATAAATTATAATATATATATATATATATATATATATATATATATATATATATATATATATATATATATATATATATATATATATCACACACACATACACATACACACACATTATATAGGCATGAAATCAGGCCTTTGCCCCACCATATGTACCTCTAATTAGGGGTGTACACGGTTTTGTTCGATGTGGTTTGGAGAAAATTTCAGACCAAACCAGTAAATTATGGTTTAAAAAATTTCTAAACTGAACCAAACTGTTTTGGTATGGAAACCAAATCAAACCAAACTGTTTTATTACGGTTTGGTGCGTTTTGTAATACGATTTGGGGACTTTGAACCATTCTATGATTTTTTTTTTGGCCTTAACCTAATTAGAAAGCCCAAATAACCCCCTAAAAATTAAAACCTAAAACTTTTATTTATTATTTTATTATAAAATAAAGTATATATTTATAATTTCATGCATTCCATTTAGATATATAGTGTTTATATATCATATATCCATTATTATATATATAATTTTGACTTAAGATTTACAATTTGGTTCAGTTTATAAAATTCAATAAACCAAACCAAAATCACAAAACACATTTTAAATAATTCTCAAACCGAACTAAACCGTTTATAAATACAAATTGAACCAGACCACAAATTCGATTTAATTCGATTTGATTTTACGATTTGAACCGTATAATGAACACCCCTACCTCTAATTGTCGTCGAGTAAGCTCGTTTCATGTGATATTTATCAACATGGAATGAGTGGAGCAGGTAATTGCGTCTTTCAATTCCTGCGATGACACCCTATTTAAACTGACTTTTATTTTTTATTATGCAAAATATTTTTAAAGCTTAATTAATGCATAGAATAATTTGCATTTTAAAGCAATGTTCATGGAATCTGATCCAATCATCATCCATTTATCAAAAGTTGGATGTATTCAAATCATTTTCTTTAAATTAATATATAAGAGAGATTAGAGAGTGAAATTTATGATAAAGAACAAAATAAGTATCAAATAAAAAACAGCCACAAATAATTAATTTATAATTCCAAATGAATATTTATAAAATTGCTCGGATGGAGCCAAGTCAAGAGGACTAAAGGACTAAGAGGGTAAGAGGTGAGAGTGGACCACTCCCAAAGATACGGTATCTTTTGTGGGCCATAGGGAGTCAATTATTGATCCAATAACGTTAAAACACACCGACGTGATGCATAACGGAAGCTGGTGGGTCCCTCTTTATACCAAATAGGCAAATACAATATTGCTTTGAAAATATAATTTTAGCAAATGTTATAAACAAAAAAAAATGATGTCACAAGACCACATATCACACCGTTTGTACCGTCTTTCACAGCTGTGCATTATATGTTTTTCTCTTTTTTTTTTTTTTTGATGGGGAGATATTCCCAATAGATGGCTGCAAGGAACCGTGTGAATAGTTACTAAATCCGATTTCTCACCATTGATATTTAACATTATTAGAGTCACACATGAATTAAAAAAATAAATAGAATTATATGATATATTTAATGTGTTATAAATATTTATTTTTTGAAAGTAAGGTTGTTAAAAAAATTCGATGAAAAGAATTTATTATCCATTTTACACATTTTTTTTTGTCTTATATAATACACATTTAAGTCTATGTCTGATTTGAAGGAAAAAAATGGGGAAAAGAAGGGATATGTAGGAAAACCTATACAGAGCCTTAAAGGTTTCCTAAAATTTTCCATCATTTTCCTACATTTTCCTTCAAACTAAACATAGCCTTAAAGGTGAGTAAAAATTTGATACTATAGGATGTAGATGAGGTTGGCACCCATTTTACATTGAAACAGATGGGTTGCTGCAAGATATTTTTGTGCTTGAGTTGGTTTGGAGGGGAGGGTGGGTGTTTGGATTTATTTAGAATCATTTTAAATAATAAAACTTTAGGTATTTTGATCTATTTATTAAAAAAGGTAAGGAACAACGTCACTCCACGTGATTGGTGGAACCATGGCACAACCAGACAAGTCCTTACCAAAAAAAGCAGACAACTCCGTCCAGATGGTTGTTTCCACCGAGACACTACTTCCGTTATTATACTTTTCCGGGATCATACATATTTACCCATATTAAATACTGGAAATGGATCAGAGTTGATCCGATATCATGCCCTGCTCCAACATCCGTATTCAGCAAGTTCGGATTATCAGAGGCCCATATCTAAAACAATCCCGAATGTGCCAATATGAAATGAGCTGAGCTGATAAGCCAATTCAAAGTTCGGACCCAGAGTGTCATCGTCCTGTCCGAGCGGTCAGTCTCCACCATTTGGGTAAGGATCTGGGCTCGGCCGGAACCGGTCCAATTCTTTCAATTTCCAATGCACCAATGCACCTTATTCTATTTGGGGGTTGGATTCATATCGCCGAGTGCTTACAAAACAATGCCAAAACTGGGGACGAGGTCGCTTTTATGAATTGACACGTGGCCCAGGGCGATTCGTCGTGGGGCATCGCTTCCGATTCTCCGCAGTTTGGCCGTTTCGCGGATTCAAGATTCGCCACTCAAGTCGCCAGTTTTATAAAGCCCAACGATGGAGAAACCAGAAAAGTAGAAAACACGACCACGAGACGAGAAAGCGAGGGAGCAGAGTAAGAGCGAGAGTGCGAGAGAGGGAGAGAGAGAGAGAGAGAGAGAGAGAGAGAGAGAGAGAGAGACTGGTGATGCAGCAGAGAGGGAGGATTTACAACCGAAGATCTAGGAGCTTTTCGAGGTCTCGGATTGCCGTTGAGGGTTGTTAGCTCATTCGCCCCTCATTTCATTTCTTTACTCTTAACTCGCAAAAACTCCTCGCTTTTGAGAATCGGAAACTCGAGCTTCAAGATATAGCCATGGCTGCTCAAGGTAAGATACTAAGATCTGATTCCTTCACTCTTTCGTGGAATTTTGATTTAATGGGACTCGTTGGGTTTTTTTTTTTTTTTTTGTTTGTTTGTTTATATTTATGTTTTGTCAACTTTTTGTAGTTGAGGAACGTGAGGTTCAGAAAAGCTACTGGATCGAGCACTCTTCGGAATTAACTATTGAAGCTATGATGCTTGATTCCAAAGCCGCTGATCTCGACAAGGAAGAGCGACCTGAAGTAAAATTTCTTTCTCTCTAAATTTCGCTTTTTTTTTTTTTTTTTTTTTTTTATTTCAAGTTTTGTGTTTGGAGATCTGATGGTGGTTTCTATTCCATCTGTTTCTTTAGAAATGATGAGTTTCTTCGTCTTGTTAAGCATGGAAAGGAAAACGTGTAATGCTGATAGTCTTTTAGTAAAGTCTTATTGTACTTACGTATACCTTTTGAATTACAGCTTTTCTTAGATTTTCATGGGAGTAATTTCTTATGTTTATATACTATTGGATTGGAACTTGTTATACTTGTCAATTAGTTCTTAAGCTTAAATGATGGTTGTGAGTACTTATGTTAAGCTGTTGAGAAAGGAGACAGGGGCCATTTCTTGGTGCAGTAGTAACATCTTGGGCTACAAGCCTAAGAACGTGGATTCAAGTTTAGAGCTGCTACTTAGTACCAAAAATGTCAAGGGTTTGGTCCCAATCCAGTCTACTCTTCTCAAAACCATGAGTAACGGGGGCCAACATTGGGTGATGGTCTAGATGTGAAAAGGGATACATCTTTAGGCTTTAATTGGCTCTCTATTAAGTATTATCAGCATCTTAATTGAAATTAAAGAGTAAACCACTAATCTTTCTCTTCACTTCTCATATATTTTTGAACATTTTATGGATACATATAATTTTTTGTCCTGATTAACAAATAATGCCGTTGATTCACCTTTTTGGTACCCATCGGCAGTAGATCTGGCATCAAACTGTTTGATATGCATATCTATTATGCCTTTTGTGTTGTTTCATATTTTATATACATCAATATGTGCATTTGTAACTTGTGCTATGAAAATTCAAGTCATGATGTTATTAGCAGTTAATCTCTTGCTACATGTTATGAGAATCCATCATATAAAAATTTTGACATCTCATGTTTGCCTCATAGATGATATAGCACTTTCAGGCATGCAATAAATGTCATTTAAGTTGATGATGAGCCCTGAGTGAAGGATATCTTTTGAACCAAAATCTTCTAACACATTGTATAAGATGCTGAGTACCTTTGGAGAAGTGTCTGGATATGATCAATAGATGCCATTGCCTTCTATGTCCTGATAGAAAGAAAGAAAAAAATCGTTGGATCTATTTAATGGTTTTACTAGTTAGATTTTTCAGATTATTCTATCTGTCTGTACTTGAATATGTTATCTACTCATTTATTTGCTCTTCATTTATACTTTGCTCAAACCACTTCCCTTCTTGGTTTGATCCATAATATCTTCCGCCTTTAGCTGCATAGATGTCCAAAGATATTACTCCTGTTACTATCACTTCCTATCTTGATTCCAAATATTTATTATCTTTCTTTGTTGTTGAGATTTTGTCTGTGACTTTATGAAATGAACTATTTTGATTGCACATAGGTGCTCTCCCTACTTCCACCTTTCAAAGGGAAAGATGTCCTGGAGCTTGGGGCAGGTATTGGTCGCTTCACCAGTGAATTTGCTAAAGAGGCTAATCAGGTGCTTGCTTTGGACTTCATTGAGAGTGTCATAAAGAAGGTAATCTTACCTAATGAGAAGATAATAGAATTAAAAAATGTTATTGCTGATGCTGATTGGAACACTGAATACTTCTTTTCCATTACTTGGATCCTTGCAGAATGAAAGTGTCAATGGTCATTTTAAGAATGTCAAGTTTCTATGTGCGGATGTAACATCTCCAGACTTGAAGATTGCACCAGAATCTGTGGATCTGATATTCTCAAATTGGCTACTTATGTACCTCTCTGATAAAGAGGTGGTCTGTTATTTCGTTACCTTTACCTTCACTATTTTCTTGAATTGGCCATCAATGCATGTAGAGGATTTAAAGTATCTATTTCTCAGATTAGACTGCAAACTTTGGAGTTTGGAAAAAATTAAATGTTCTTAATCTGGCATATCCTTTTTACACCTGGCATTCTCCACATGGAACCATTCTGATTCACATGGTGCTTCTTCTTGGGTATCATTTGTCGTGAGTCTGAGACCAGTTTCTTTACAATGTCTAAGGTGATGGATATATCATAAATGGAAAACTAGGATATTGCTCAATTATTTATCTAATTCTTAATAAGATACATCAAAAAATTTTTTATAATATGTTTCCTAAACCATAATATATATGCATGCCCAAACACCCAAGAATACATCTTTATATAATTTGGATAAAATAAAGTCAATTAGGAGTTATGTTTATATTATCTATGATCTCTTTTCCTTTTTTTTTTCTTTTTTTTTTCTGATCAACAATTCAGCATATTGATTGCATAAATCTTTTGCTGTAACTTTGTTACTCTGGTAACCCTTGCTCTTTTGGCATGATAGATATAACCATCCATATAAGTTGTTAAATCTTGCTTTTGCATCTCCAGAGATATTTTTCTTTATTAACTCATTATCCAATGGTTGATCTATTATTGTTTAGTTCACTGGGTTCTTATGGTTCATGTCAGCAACTTTGAATGCATTATCTGTGATAATCTTTCTATATTTTTTATGACTTTTCTTTCACTAGGTAATCTTTTTTTTCCCCCCTGAATTAGTCTGTTTCTTGTCCTTGTAGCTATTTTATTCATTTATTTTCATTGGCGGCAGGTTGAGAAGCTTGCTGAAAGGATGGCCATATGGTTGAAGGTTGGGGGGTATATTTTCTTCAGAGAGTCCTGCTTTCATCAATCCGGAGATAGTAAGCGGAAAAACAACCCAACTCACTATCGTGAACCTAAGTTCTACACAAAGGTGTGCTTTATGTTAGCTAATACAATTCAAGTAGTTTATGTCATTGCTCAATTTACCTGTTAAATCCTTTTAGATAAGTTCATGCCTTACCCCCAGTTAGTTCATGGTTATGGGTGATTTTTAAAAACAGTTATTACCAAAGTTTTACCAATTCTATAAGTTCGAAATAATTTCCTACAAAGAAATTCTAGTATATAATGACTTTATGCAACTCTTGTATTCCTTTGTCCTACAGACAAGGTGGGACCCATAAAAAGACATGTAAATTCTTGTCTTGTAGTTTCTTTTCATGGATTCCACTGTCTGTAAGGCAAAAAGTCCAAGGGTGGCGGCTGTTAGCAAATCTGTTGCAGACTGGATCTTGGTATTACCAGAATTTATACAAGTTAACGAAGAGGACCTTGGGGAAGTTTTGGGGTTCCAAAGTCGTAATCTGGATAATTTATTTTGACTTGTATTTGGGCTGGTTTTAATGCTTTAGTTTGTTTGCAGGTGCTGCCTTAACACCTGGCTAAGTTGTAGCAATTTTTTCTTTTGCAATGAAAAAAGTCCAAGGGTTATCTAAACTCAATGTTTACTAGCATTCCTCTTTTCTATGTTGTAGTCAAGTTGTAGCTGAACTTGAACTAAAATAAAGATATTATTTATTTTTCTATTGTTTGCTTGTAGCCATTGTGGAGAAACCTAATGGTAAAGAGCAGTGTATTTGGTACTAAAACTTTTAGTTACTTCTAATTTGAGTTGCATTGCAGATCTTTAAGGAATGTCACTTGGATGATGGATCTGGGAACTCCTTTGAACTCTGTCTTCTTGGATGCAAGTGTATTGGAGCTTATGTGAGAAACAAAAGGAACCAAAATCAGGTAATATATATAAGATGTTACTCACTTTGCATTTCTTGTCCTCTTTGACCTAAGGCAGATTATGGCAACCTGAAGTTACACCAAGATGGTTTCTTGTTTGATGCAGGTTTGTTGGATATGGCAAAAGGTGAAGTCAAATGACGATAAGGGATTCCAACGGTTCTTGGATAATGTGCAGTATAAATGTAGTGGCATATTACGCTATGAACGTGTCTTTGGAGAAGGTTTTGTGAGCACAGGAGGGATAGGTATGAAAACAGAATATTTTTACAATATTTAATAAGGAAAGACAATTGCATATCTAATAGCCTTTTTTACATTTGCATGGCCTGGTTGTTCATATATTCTTTCTTCCTCTTGTATTTAATGGAAAGAAAGATAATTGACTGTTCTGATAGTTATGTTACATGGACACTTAAAAATAGGTGTTGCATCTCAGTTAACACGTTTGGACACCAAATTCCAACAAAACACCTGAAGGGACTCTTCTCTCTGTAATACCAAAGAACCTAAAAAAGTTGGTATAAGATTTCGGCATGAATTGTTTTTGCTATACTTGATAATTTTAATTGTTTAACATAGAAGTGTGTTGATTTATGTTTCTACATTTGTTACCAAATACTAAAGGTTCAAATACCTGCGGAATCCCTGAATACTAATTTCCGTTTTATTTTGGCTTGCCAAGTCTCATATCCATACCCAATGTTAGAATCCAATAATGGTATCTTATCCATGTATCATAGTATCAAAACAAGTGTTTGTGGTGGAAACCACATGACTCACCTGAAAGTCCATTACCAGTGCTTTTCCTGACTATCCAGTGTTGAGAGAGTGCACGGGTGATATAATTCTAGCCTTTGGAATTTTAGCATGGAAGTGGCTTCTTTCAGACTGGAACCTGCATTTTCATGTTTTTTGGCTGAGTTTTTTCAGTAAACCAAGAATTATCTCTATTATTTTAGTAGAAAAAGTCAAAGCTTCGCTGTAGTCTTTTCAGCAGCCTAGCTAAGCACAAAATATAACTAAGTGAAAAATAATATTCAATATTTTTTCTAATTTGAACCCTTATAAATTGTTATATTTTCCTAATTTCTTATATGAGTAATAGAAAAAAGAAGGATCTAGAATGTTGTGATCTAGATTAATTTTCTTACCTAAAAATAGATCTAGATTAATTTGTAATGCTAAAATTTTATGATGGGTTTTGTTCTATGATAATATCAATGTACACATCTCTAATTCATGCTTAAGTTTTATTTTCTAAACTACACTATTGTACTACTATTTATACCAAATAGAAAGATTTTTGGGTTATGGTTGCCTGCTATTTATCCTCATTCTTTTATTTTATGTCCCAGTAAAATTGTTTATTAGAAGGGAGGAACAAGTAAATTTAAAGGGCTTGTAATTGGAGAAACTTGAAATTGGTTTTGCCTAGGGAAAACATATAAGCCATGGTGCTGAGTAAAGCCAGAATTGACTTTTTACGTATAGGAGGTTAGTAAAGGGATGACATTTCAATATAGAAGTGTAATTTTTTCCCTTATAATACTAGGTTCATGGTTACCAAGTTTCCAAGATGTCAAGCAGTCACTCAGTTATTGTAAAGTTGTTGCATGGCATAGACACCATTAGTAATCAAATTTATGAGAAAATTTTTCTGCTTCCAACTCAAAGCAATACTGTCATTTTCGCTCCATCAATATTGTTTTCTCTAGTTGACAAGAAGATAACTTTCTAAGGAGAAAGGAGAAATACATGGAGCATCCACACTTTCTTTTTGTGTGCTTCTTCTGTTGTGTTATATTTTGACATTCTCTAGTCAGGTTATTTCTACTTGGATGAGGCTTTCCATAATCTTGATAAAAAATTTATGTTAAGAATCTTACTCTAAGAATGTATTGTAAAGCTGCAATATCCCTAAGTATGTGTGTTGGCTAAATTGTTTTCAGTGTGCAACATCTAGAATTCTAGCAAATAATATTCCTTATTACCCTTAGGTAATTTTTTCTTCAATGATTTTGTACTTTTCCACAAAAGCTGTATTCACTTTGACTTCCAATTGAATATATTATTTCAATTTGACTAAATGATACTATTATGAGCCAGGTACAACAAAGGAATTTGTGGCAAAGTTGGAACTTAAGCCTGGCCAGAAAGTCCTTGATGTGGGTTGTGGCATTGGGGGAGGCGACTTCTATATGGCTGAAAACTTCAACGTTGAGGTTTTTGGAATTGACCTTTCAATAAACATGATTTCTTTTGCTCTTGAGCATGCCATTGGACGGAAATGCTCAGTGGAATTTGAGGTTGCTGATTGCACCAAGAAAACATATCCTGACAACACATTTGATGTGATCTATAGTCGTGATACCATTCTTCACATACAAGTAATGCTCTTTTCTTGATTGTTCCTTCCTAGTTAATTTAATTTTGAAACTTATATTAAAATCGTTGCTGATGAAAAAAACTTACACTAAAATGGTCTCAAATGTGTTGCCCAACCATATCACTCTTTTTGGCTATATCAACTTTGTTGGAACTTTACTGTGTATTGGGGTGGATTGTAAAACTAGTTAAAGGCTTAAAGCATGCAATAATGTTTCTGTAAGAATTTGATACAGTTGGCTTGTCTGCTGGTTTGTGATTTTTTAAGTGTATTTTGTTGCAAGGATGTTAGTAGAGTCCACCCTTCTAAGGGATGGCAAGCTCATTGATGAGATATTTATGTCTAGCAATTTATCAAAAAAAACAAAAAGAAAAAAGAGATGTTTATGTGTAGCAGTGTGATGCCATTACAATGTATCTGTTGAAAATAATTTACCATCCTCAAGTCTTCTAACATGACTTCTTGAGTTTACTGCTCCTTGGTGCAGTGGTAAAGTAGATATGTATATATGGTAAACAATTACATGTTCTATAGAACAAGGCTACAGAAGAAATACTAGATATCACATTGAGTGCTATAGCATGACATAATAGCACAATAAGGACCATGTAGATGCAGATGTTTATGCTTACCATTCAAGATCAAAGGTCATACAGAGTACCCATTTAGTTATCAGTCTTATCCCTGAAGCATTCCCTGAACTTACCATCTATAACATGATCATAGTTCTGTCATTCTTTCCCTCCAGATACACTCCAAATTAGTCTTAAATACATTTGATGGTGCACTTTCAGGACAAACCTGCACTATTTAAAAGCTTTTTCAAGTGGTTGAAGCCAGGAGGTAAGGTTCTTATTAGTGATTACTGCAAAAGAGCTGGATCTCCATCAAAGGAATTTGCACAGTATATTGAACAGAGAGGGTATGAACTACATGATGTGGAGGCATATGGTCAGGTAATTCCACAGATAAAGTTTCTGTTCTTCTCTTTTGCCTCTTTCTTTTTCTTTTTCTTTTTTGTTTTTTTTTGTTTTTTTTTTTCTGGTTCACACTTTTCATGTCCTGTTGGACCCCTTTTCTATTGTCTTGTTGACAGATGCTGAAAGATGCTGGTTTTAAAGAAGTCATTGCAGAAGATCGAACTAATCAGGTTAGATGAAGCTATATTTTCATTTTATATCAATTGGGAATCAGAAACTAACAAGTTTGGTGTTATTATGCTTGTCCAGTTCATAGAAGTTCTGCAGAGAGAACTGGATGCTGTTGAGAAGGCTAGGGAGGCATTCATACATGACTTTTCTGAAGTGTGTGCTTTTCCTGTGCAAAGCATTTTTTATTCTGTTCAACATCAACTTGTTATTGGTATTTACACCTTTTTTCGTAATGGAGATATTTCAGGAAGACTATGATGAAATTGTTGGTGGTTGGAAGGCAAAGCTGGTTAGGAGTTCATCGGGTGAACAGAGGTGGGGACTTTTCATTGCGAAGAAATGATTTATCTGCCCAACAGTGAACAGCCTTTTCAACTCTAGAAGATCTGGACATGTATTTGAAGTTGTTCATCCATGTTAGAAGTTTGTCATTATCGAACTTTGTGTTTACTTAGTAGTTAGTAACTGAGTATTAATATGATGTAGAATCTTAAGAATCATAAAAATGTCTGGTTGAATTCTTGTTTGCATGATGCGAATCTGTAAGAAAATCATTTTAGAGAACTCATTAGTATGGTTTCATATTCAAGGCTTCTAGCATTGGATTCATAAACTTCAACTAAGACTGGGTGTGTCTGTAGATCAAGGTACGAGTGATGTGGCACAAGTTTGATTCTTGTGTTAAGCTCTAAACTCGTTGGACAACATCCAATTTTCGCTTGGACAGATTCTGTTGGTTATGTTGGTAAACCAAAGAGAGTAGGCTAAAGAGGCCGCCAGCTTTCATAATTATGGCAAGGGGGTAGGTTGAACTGGATATGGTTTATAAATTACAACATCTCTCTCTCTCTCACACACACACATAGTGCATCATTATACATTGTTTTCACCACTGTCTATGGCTATGGTGCAAATAATGAACCCTAATCTTTATTGATCATCCATGGAAGTTAACATGACAATTTGTTGAACCAAGAAGCTATTAGTTGAAGGATAAGCCTTACACTGGCTTCATATATCTGATGAATCATATCCATCCGGCTGACTGGCTGTGCTGATTAAAAATAATTACAATTCCTTCACAAGTTGATTTCTCTCACATATGGGCACTTAGGTGTAAGATATTTCTTTTTTATTTTTTATTAATAATATGACCAATATTCAGTCTCTCCTTTCCTTCCTTTTGGTCTTTTCCACATGGCTTCAATTCTCTATATTTTCTTCGGAGGAAGTTAGAATCCTATACTTTATTCCCTTCTTGTTTTTCAGTGGAACTTAGTTTAGATATATAGCATGATCAGCTGCCAATAAGTCAATAAAACAATGGGGTATCAACCTGCTAGGGTGGTGAAGCCAGTAACTGAGTACATCTAAGATTAAAAGTAAAATGAGCTAATGCGTTAACCCCACCCTATAGGGACCTCTATTTATACGAGTAACTGATTAGGAAACAAATGAATGAAGATCCTGCAATCAGAGATGGTGGTGTAGTTTTGTTAGGGTGGATGTGGTGAATCTAAGATGTACAACTCGGGTACATTGCTTCGGGTTCTGGCCTTTAGGTCGGGCCCATTCAAGTTTTGACAAAAGCCCACCCGAGCCCGCCCAAGTTGCATCCCTTTCATGAATCCATTAACAGAAATCGGACAGTTTCCAGAGTCTCCTTCAATTATATGATGTTTGACAATTGAAGCTTGAGTGCTAGTTATGGAGTTATAGGTCTTCACCAGTAGGTTGCAAATAGATTGGACCGAATCAAATATATGTAGATTGAATCCAATTCAGGTTGTAATCGAATATTGATTTGCACTGATAAGTTAAACCAAAAACAATGAAAATATTGTATATTATTAATGAATTGAATTCATAGTGACTTGATATTGTATATCATGAATCAAAAAGGATTTTTACAGTGACAAGTGTAGGAAAAATTTTGGGAGGGCGTTAACCTGAACAAGGATGAGCCTGGATTAGCTGCACTTGGTAGCCATGTTAGGGGCTGTGTAATCAGTCCGGATCTCTTGCCCACAAGAACTCTGCGGGCGTCTATCCACCAAATGACGTTGCAGCCACAATGAACATTTTATTCTCTTACATAGTATTATGCATGGCATGGGGGTAGTGTGTTGTGGATAGACCGTAGACATGGGTAAAATTCTTGTGGACAGGAGATCCGGAGTCATGTAATCAATAATGATGCACCAAATCAGCTGTGCACATAAAGTCTGAGATTGAGAGCTTTACCTATGCATTTTGCTAGTCCGGACCAGTGCGACGTATGGGTTTTGTCAATTGAAATTGAAGCAAAATGAGCCCTAATAACATTCCAACGCAACAATAGTTTTATTAGTGATTAATGTTTAAACATTTAAATATGATTTAAATTAATAAAACCAACTTTTAAAAATAATAAATTTATATTATTTATATAATTAGTAAAACAAATGTTATTAAATTTTACAAATTTTATTAGTCTAACAAAATTTGTTTTATTATTTTTTAATTAGTGATTTTATAAATTTTATTTATTTTATATCAAATTGAATTGAATTTGAAATTATAATTTTATATAAAATAATAATTCATAATTTCTTAAATTATTTATTACATTTAAATAATTTTGTTATTTTTAAATGGATAATAATTGTTAATAATTTTGTTCACACTACTTTTATTGACTTCATTAATAAAATTATTCCTTGTTTATAGTTCTTATATTCTTTAACAATTTTTAAGAAATCATGTTTACTATTTTATTAACAACTAATAACTACTTTTTAATTGTTATTATTTGTAAAAGAAATTTAAGAGGACATATTATGTTACATAGGTTCGTCTATGGTATCGTATACAAGACAGCCCTATACAGGTTTTAATTTTTATTAATCTTGTTAACAAAATAAATTTTATTTTATGTTATTATTAGATAAATTTGTATTAATTTTATTATTTTTAAATGAAATTTTTATGAACTTTAGATAAATTTTGCATCATCATCAGCAAATAATTTTAACAATCAAGACATGTAAGCTAATAAAATGGGTCAACTAAACCCAAACATATTGTCTTCATTGTCTGCAATTTGAAAATGGGTTATTATCAACCACATTATGTTATACAGGTCCAATGCCTATAACAGTTCTGGTTCCATTATAATAACGGTTCTGGTTCCATGATTGTGTCCCAATTAATAATTGGGTCGGTTCTAGTTTTTGGCTTTTCGAACTGGTTCAGACCCAAAACTAATTATTTTATTAAACATATAATATTTTCTTAGAAATTTTATCATATTTTATGTTTGTAATGCTAAATTTGATAAGTAATAAATAAGATAATATTAGTTAAATATGTTTAATTCATTAACATAGGAACAACTTAGTAATTTTATCATTTTTATTAAGGCTATATCATCAGAATTTAAAATTTAAGTAATTATTTAAATGAATAAATATAGTTTTCAATAAGCACGATGGTTCTGGGTCTGGGTCCATTTGGTTTGCAGGAATAGAGGTCTGAAATCGAAATTGGAATGAGCTATTCCGATTCAAACTGTTTGGTTGGGCGGAATCGGAATTCCATTTCCATTCCTGCTGGAATTCCATTCCCCCATTTGAGGGAATGGCCATTCCCTGCCCCTCACTTGGGAATAGAATCCCATTCCTACTGATTTTATTTCCCATTCCCATTCCTGTCTGAACCAAACAGACTATGGGAATGGACTATTCCTATTCCGACTACGAACCAAATGAAAGGGTTTCTAGTTGGGCGGGCTGGGCCAGGTTTAAGGTTAACCAGCCTAGGCCAACTCTAAATATTGGGCCTAAGCACATCTTGGACCTGGCCTAATGTCAGAACCTCTCTTTCCAACCTAGGCCCAACATGAATTGAAAATTGACATACTTGTGTTGGGCCTGTTCCGGGCTTGGGCTGGTCAAATGGGTTCAATTGGGCTTAATAGGCCCAATGAACTAAGGGTCCATTTGATTTGTAGTTGGAATCGGAATTTAAATCCTCCGGAATCAGAACCGAAATTGGAATGGTCCATTCCCATAGTCTGTTTGATTCAGATAGGAATGAGAATGAGAATTGAAATCAGCAGGAATGAATTTTCATTCCCTCAAATGGGGGAATGCCATTCCAACAGGAATGGGAATGGGATTCCAATTCCATCCAACCAAACAGTTAGAATCGGAATAGTCCATTCTGATTTCAATTCCAGACCCCTATTCACACGAACCAAATGGGGCCTAATGTTTCACGAATGCATATCATTATTTTAAATCTTTAAATAGAAAATTTGTATATTTTGCATAAAAAGTATCTATGCATAATTTTTATGTTAGTTGGCTGTGCTTGAGCACAAGGTTTTGGGCCCAAGCCTAACTTGAGGATAAAAAATACAAGCCTAACTTGGTTTGGTCCAGGCTCGGATTGGACCAGCCCAAGTTGCACCCCTACCTAAGACATCTCAACCTCCTAAAACCTCTTGTAAACTATCTCAGATATTCAATCACCTAAAACTAAAACATCTCCCTCTCTATCTACCTGTTTATCTATCCATCTTCTAAATACATGCATTTAGTTGTCCATAACTTAAATCTCATGAGAACCAATTTAAATTCCATATAAAAATTATAAATGTTCAGTTGACCCCATGTAAAAATAATAAAATAATTACAAACTATTAGTTTTATTGAGATCTAGAACCAATGTAAAATAACTAAGTTCAATAAAAGTTAATAAAACTGAATGAAACTTATTAATAAATTTTACTAATAAACATAATAAAATTTATGTTTCAAAATTATTTTTTATTAATTTAAGTTTTATTTAAAAATTACATTAATAAATCTTGAAAAGAAATTTGATTTTTATCAATAATAATATTAATTTTTAGAAATTTAAAATCTATTTCATTTCCATTTAAAATTGAAGCAACATATGACCACATCTAGCTTGCAACTTGGATTGTACAAGACTAGCTAGTTATAACCCAAAAAGTAATGCTTAAGTTGGACTTGAATTGATTTAGCACTCTCATGTTGTCAACTCTTTCTCCATCTCCACATTCCCCCTTATCTTTGGAAACTCCATGCCATTATGTTACTAAAACAGGAAACATTGCCTATTAGGAAACCGAGAAGAGTTCCTTTGGTAATCAACCTCTCTTCCCTCTCCAACCAAAATTGTTTCCATTCCTTCCCCAAATCATTCATTGGAAAAAGCTATGATAGTAGGTGTTTAAGCTATCATTTGTTTTAGACTAAACATTGTTTGAGAAATGGCATAATAGTCATATTAATATAAATTTAATGCTAGCTTTAATGACTTTTAAAATGCCTATATTTGTTTATTTAGTCCATAGGGTTGAAAATGTATCTTCATTATTACTTTCCACCTCATTTAATCTCCTCTCATAAAGTCTTATACTTAAGGTGTTAACTTCAATTTCTCTTATTAAATTCTATATTTAGTTGTTTTCACGAATAAATGCTACTAATTAGATCTATGTCAATATTTTTAACAATATAAACCCATCTAATTTAAAAGTGACTAAAAAATAAAGACATTATTTATCCAAGTTGTGACTTAGTAATTCAACCATCTGAGTCAAATTGATCAACATATCAAGTCATAGTTAGGTAATAAAATTTTTAAATAGAAATAAATATAGAAAATTATAAAAAAATATAGAAAAAATTAGACACATTTATGATATTTTTATTAATCAAATTTAAAAAATAAGTGTAATAAACAATAATTATTCTCATTGATAATGAAAATTAAATACATAATTTAGAGCTCACAAAAAATGAAATCATTTTACTATTTGACAAAGATCAATCGTTCAACTTTTGGGTCAAATGTATTAATATTTAATGTCATAAATAAATAAATAATAAAAATTAATAAATATAAAAAATAAAAAATATATAATTTTGCAAAAGAAGATTCAGGCACATGTACAATATCATATAATTATCATATTAAACAAGAAGTGTGACATATCATAATTATTTTTACACATAGGAATACAAAAAATTTATAGAAAAATTGAGCACATCCATAATTCTATATTTGCACTACTATGAAAAATATGAATAAGATTATGGAACTTTGTTTTGACTAAAATACTTACTTCTTAATTTAGTCTTTATTTAATTGTGGGATTTAAATTATAAATTGAACTACTACTTTTCACCTTATTCAATTCCCTCTATTGAAATCTTGCATTTCATTGATGAATGAACAAAAAAATACACCAAAAGGATAAAACATTACAAAAAGAAGAATCTAGGGAAGTAGGTAGGCCTGTCAATGAAGTGTTTATGTAATCAGATTTGGATTTTGTAATCTGCATTCAATTAATAATAAAAAATAAAAAAATACATGTTTATAAAAATTTTTGGATACATCATTACTAACATTATCATAATTTAGAATTGCCACGTGCAAAACATGTGCGCACTTACTAGTGATATAGCAAGGGTGGTTTCTATAAGATGGAGAGAACAGTAGGATCTTTGTCTTCAATTCTAACAACTAGCGGTTACAACTTACACGACTTCAAGGAGAACTGGGGTTTTTCATGGGGGGAGAGAGAGAGAGAGAGAGAGAGAGAGAGAGAGAGAGAGAGAGAGAGTTGGGTAGCAAAGGAGAAACCAAAGAGAGACATGAAACGCTCATCAGAGGGATCTGGAATGGAGTGTATGTTTTGGTGAAGCAACAAGTCTGCATGAAAGTATTTAACATTCACTACAATGCTACTTTGCCAATTTTTTTTTATATTTATTAGTAAAAATAATTTCATTTAATTATTAAGAAACATAAATTAATTATATATCTATTTAACTAAATATATTAATAAAAAGTGTTCAACTATAATATCGGGAAAAGCTTACAACCAATCAACCAGCAATCTCATAAAAGAGGTAACTAATCAAGTGGTATTCATCAAAATTCATGGGGGTGCTTTGATTGGTCAAAGCTCTTTTTGGTACCATGTCCTTCTCTTATCATAGATATTCCCTAATAATAAAAAAAGAAATTCCACTTAGTAAAATATGTAGTTATTAACAAAAATTATAAATAAAAATATTAAGTTAATTAACTTAAATAATTAAACTAAATTATCATAATTAATCTACTTCTTTAAAAAATACTAGTTTAACTTAGTTAAATGAATTATACATTAGTTTAAATTAATTTACTTATTTAACTTAATTAGTTAATATCTTTTTGCTTTAATCTCACAAAGCTCGTGCGTCGCACATGTAACCACTAGTAGACACTAAATTCTCTCTTGCCGAAAAAAATCAATTAATTTGAGGCTTTCTTCGTAAGTCTACATTTGCTAGCAAGGAAGAAGTATGAAATAAAACATACAATTACTATATAAAATGCCTTTTGTGGTGTCAAGTGAAATGGTCATGCAAAAGAGATTTTTTTTTTCACTCCAGATGAGTTGTAGACAAAATTATGCACACTAGGCTTCTCACTACAAAATAACCCTCCTCCTAACTTGAACACACTCATGAAGTATGCACAAAAATACATGAATGCGAGGAAGCCCATGCACTATAAAGGAGTAAGGAAGACCAACATGACTGGAAACAGAAAGACCACGATGAGCGCAGGTCAAACAGAGACAACAAGAGACAGGACCGCCGACCTGACCACAGATCGGGGACCCCACCACTGACGTACAAAAACTTCATCATTGAATGCACCACGAGCTAAGATACTGATACAGATCTGTGACCACAACATTGTCAGGTGGCCCAAAAAGATGAAATCTTAGAACAACCAAAGGAACCATGACAAGTACTACAACTTCCATTGAGACCACAACCATGAGACTGAGAGATGCCACGACATGGATACCTCGGTGGCTTTGTAGATATCAAGGAGCACAAGCCAAAGGGAGAAGAGTGCTGCCCTGACGCACCTTGAGAGGAGGAAGTAGCTCAACCCACAAAAGCCTATGCCGGACTACATTAGGTTGAAGACAAGGAACTAAAGAGATTGAAGCATGATACTCCCATCACGCTCATTGATGATGATCTTAGGGGAGTTCAGGCACCACATGACGATGCCCTTGTGATAACCATCGAGATCTCCAACTATGAGGTCCGACATATACTGGTGGACATATGAAGCTCAGTCGACATCCTCTTTGAAGAAGCCTTAGAACACCTTGGCATCGGGAAGGAGCATTTGACACCAGTCAACATTCCCTTGTTAGGATTCTCCATGCACTCTCTAATACTCTAGGGGAAAATCACCTTGCCACTACTAATAAGTGACGACCTCATCACCACCATGGTGATGGTAGACTTCATTGTCGTTCGTGTCCTACCCCCTACAACGCCATCCTCGACCGACCCATGCTGAGTGCTCTATGAGCCTCGGTCTCCACATATCACTTTATTGAAAAGTTCCTGGTCCCATATGGAGTGGGCATAGATCATGGAAACTAGAGAACTGTGAGGCAATGCTACCTGATGGTTGGTAGAGGAAGACCACACACCATTGAAATGCTCACCACAGAGAGCATGGACCTGAGAGATGAATTGCGAACACAACGAGCTCAACACGTGAAAGACCTCGTCCAGGTGCCCCTCTCCGATGATGACCCTGAGAAGACGGTCCAAGTAGAATCCATCCTAGAAGGCCGCCTTCGTGATAACATTGTGCAACTCAATTCCTCAAGGACAACAATTGATGTGTTTGCCTGGTTAGCAATTGACATGCCAAGGATTGACCCCAAGGTCAACACCCATCGGCTGAATACCAACTCGTAAGGTAGAAAAAGTATAAAAACTACTCAATGCCTGCTTCATCCAAGAAGTGACGTATCCAAATTGGCTAGCAAATGTGGTATTGGTCAAGAAGGTCAATAGAAAGTGGAGGATCTGCATTGACTTCACTAACTTGAATAGAACTTGCCCGAAAGACAATTTCCCCTTCCAAGGATCGATAAGCTCATCAATGCAATGGTAGGGCATGGAGTCCTAAGCTTCATGGATGCCTTCTCCAGTTATAATCAGATCCAGATGCATCTAGATGACTAGGAGAAGATGACCTTTATCACTGACTGAGGACTGTCTTGCTACAAGGTTATGCCCTTTGGCCTGAAAAATGCCGGCACCACCTATCAGAGGTTGGTGAATCACATATTCAAGGAACAACTTAGCTAAAATGTGGAAGCCTATGTGGATGACATGCTAGTGAAGAGAAAGAAAGAAGAGCAGTACCTAACCGATCTAAAGGAGGCCTTCAACACTCTCAGGAAGTACTAGGTGAAGCTGAACCCAACAAAGTGCACCTTCGGGGTTGGTCTAAAAAAGATCCAGAAAAGATCCAAGCAATCATAGACATGTAGTCGCCATGCACATACAAAGAAATGCAACGCCTCACTGGACATGTAGTTGCGCTGAGTAGATTCATGTCAAAGTATGCACCGGTGTTTTCCCTTCCTCAAAGAACTAAAAAAGGTAAAGGAATTCCAGTGGACCAAGGAGTGTGAATAGCGCTTCCAAGAATTGAAGTGCTACTTGAGCTTGCCACCCTTGCTCACAAAACCAAGCCTGGGATATCAGCTCCTTCTCTACCTATCAGCCAGTGACGAAGTGGTTAGCTCGGTCTTAGTAAAGGAGGAAGGCCATACCCAAAGCTTGATCTCTTACACCAGTAAGACCCTCACAAGCGCACAGAAGTGGTACTCAAACCTGGAGAAAGTTGCCCTGGCTCTCATCACCTTGGTGAGGAAGCTCAGGCCGTGCTTCACATAGCGCCCAAGTACTCACCGACCAGCCACTCAAGCAGGTCCTACAAAGATTAGGGACATCTAGGGACATCTAGGTGCTTGATCAAATGGTGTGTGGAACTGAGCGAGTTTGACATTGATTATGCACCTCGGCCCAAGCCCAGGCTCTAGCCGACTTCCTGGCTGAGTGCACTTTCTTAACATAGAATCCAGTTGAAGTCCCACCAACTTGGACACTCCATGTAGATGGGTCATCCAATCGGCAAGGTAGAGGCGTCAGGTTCATCCTCCTTGGCCCAAACAACACCATCATGGAGCACGCCCTGAGATTCGAGTTTAAGGTTTCTAATAATGAGGCAGAGTATGAAGCCCTCATAGGTGGACTTTGGCTCATCCTAGACATCAGAGCGAAGCATGTGGAAGCCTTCAATGACTCCCAACTGGTGGCCAGTCAAGTCACTGGTCAATTTGAAGCAAGAGATCTCACCATGGGAAGTTACCTGCAAAAAATGCAAGGGTTCATCAAATAACTTGAGTACTTTTCCATATAGCAGATCCACAGAGCCGAGAACATCCGAGCCAATGCATTATCAAAGCTTGCTAGCTTGCCACATGCCGAACTCTGCACGATAGTCTGAATGGACACTCTGGTGCAACCCAACATTATAGAAGCCACTCAAATAGTTCTCATCATCCAGTAAGAGCCATCATGGATGGATCCCATCATATGGTACCTCCAGGATGGCACCCTCTTGGCAGACTGAATTGAGGCAAGAAGGCTTACCCACAGGTTGGCCCGATATTGCCTCATCCGAGGTCAACTCTACCCCTAGTAGCACACTCTCCCCTACCTAAGGTGTCTCCCTCCAACAGAGGTCGACTATGTCCTCAAGGATATACACGAGGGTATCTGCGGAGACCATCCCGATGCACGAACACTAGTGTATAAGGCACTCCGACAGGGCTACTTCTATCCAACCATGAAGCAGGATGCAACCCACCTCGTCTGAAGGTGTGACCATTGTCAGAGGCACTTGAGTCTAGTGGCTCCCCTTATGCCCATTCCTAGTTCGTGGCCTTTTTCCCAGTGGGGGATGGACATCCTCGGAGCATTCCCCATCGCGGCCGAGTAAAAGAAGTACCTCATTGTCGCGGTGGATTATTTAATGAAGTGGGTGGAGGCTGAGCCCCTAGCATGCATCAGTGCGCAGAATGCCCAAGGCTTCTTATCAATATAGATCATCAGACCACGACCATTCATGTACAACAAAGTAATGGACAAACTGAGGTGATCAACTGAACCCTGCTCCACGGTCTAAAGACCAGACTCGACAAGGCCAAGGGTAGATGGGTCGAGGAACTGCCAAGCATCGTCTAGGCCCACAAAACCACACCACACACGACTACCAAAGATACCTCATTTAGCGTGGCATTCAGAGCCAAAGCGGTGATCCCTGTAGAGATTGGGTTCCCTACTCTCTGGACCAAGCTCTACAACGACAAGACGAACAATGAAGATCTCTACACAGAGCTCGACCTACTATAGGAAGCCCATGATCGAGCACACATCTAGATGGCAACACAACAATAGAGGATGGCCAAATACTGTGACGCTAAAGTCCAGAGGAGGGAATTCAAGATAGGGGAGCTCGTCGTTCACAAAGTCATAGTACCCAAGCCAGGAGAATGAAAGCTCAGACCCAACTGGGAGGGTCCGTACAATGTGACCAACGTAGACTGTACATATTTACCCAACCAAACTCAAACGGCTTAGCCCCTGACATGCATCAGCTAGTCATCCAACTCATTCTAATGAGCCTCCGAAGCTCTATACTTTGAGATGCCCTCTTCCTTTTCTTGAGAAATCCTCACCTTGGCCTCCTCAAGCTCTCTCCTCATCACATCCCGGGCCTCACTCAGATCGTGGACGCAACTCTTCAACTTATGGACAGCATCGTCCATCTCCTTGATGCCGCACTGTAGCTCAGCCAACTTTGCATTCAGCTAGGCATTCTCTATCTCTCACGACTCGTAAAATTGTTGTAACCTGCAGAGGCGGTCGACAAGGCCAATGACCAAACAAACCGACTGTAGGACATCAGATAGTTAGCATAAAAGAAGAGAAATAGGGAACAAGTAAAGTTGAACTCACCGCCATGGCTTGATGAATAGTCATGCTCTCCAAGAAGTTGCTGGTGTGACTGTTGACTTCCCTCCTGATGTTGGAGAGCATCACACCTTGGGAAAGTTGCTCGGCCACCCCTTTCGTCTCTAGGGTGTCCTCTGATCGGACCGACCACTGTGGCATGTACACAACAGTCAAGCCCTCAGTAGTAGCACACCCTAGAGCATCCCTCTATGACGAGGACCGCCCCAGTTGAGCCATGGCCTCCTTGGAGTCGACCAATACAACCTCTTTTGTTGACCTCTGCCTCTTCCCTTGTCGAGGTGTGCCTTCCACCAAGTGCCATTGAAGTTCTATGGCCTCGGGCTACATACCCGAAGTCCTAGCCGCTTGTGCCTTCCTTGTAACCCCGACCTTCATACGCCGAGCTCTCTCTTTAGCACCAACCATGTTCGAGTCTACGCAATTCATCACAATTAGAGAAGCTCAAAAAAACAAAAAGAAAAGAAAAGAAAAGAAAGACCGCACAACACAGACCGAATTGAGATTGATCGATCAAAGATCACATAAATCCATCCATGGTCAACAATCGGGGCAATGTATAATCCTCGATGTGCACTAGCACTATCTTCCTCATAGCAACTATGTCCTCCTTTGATAACTCAGTTTGGGAAGGACCGTTATCCTTGGTCCTTGGAACAGACAGGGAAAAGGAGAATGGACAACCTTCTTGGCACTTCACAGAGAAAAAACACTCTTTCCAATGCTGAATGGAAGAGGGAGCCCTAACAAGCACTTTGGTGTTCGGTTTGTATGACAAGTAGTAGCACCCCTGCTTATGCTTCTTCAAGTTGAGGAAATACCTAAACGTAGGGTGATCTTTATGTCCTTGAGAGTTCAGTAGCAGAGCAGCCCAACTAGGTACTGAAATGAATTCGACATCAACTGAATGGGCAAGACTCGATACCACTTCAGGACGACCACTACCCCGAGATCTAAAGGGAACCTAAGGCCGACTATCAAACTATGGACATACACAAATCTCCCCAGGACGAGCCGAATTGGTCCTCTCCCAAATCCTAGGACACCTCAACTCATAGTCCTTGGGAAGCCGAGGCAAACCACTCTTCAGACTCCACATCAGCCTCGGCCACCTTGTTGGCACCAATCTCTCAGACCTCAGCCTCACCCTCATCATCGACCTCAACCACATTGGCATCAGTCTCCAACATCCTAACCTTGGTTGCCTCGCATCGAGGACTACCCTCACTATCATTCCCCAAGGTGTACCCAGTGAAAAGGGAAGACAAGGAAGACAAAGAGAAAGACATCTTACCGAAGAAAAAAAAAGTTCGGGACACCTGAGACATCAATCAAGGGACGTTAGCCGAACTTCAAGGCACCAACCCTTCTCAAATGACAAAGGGAAATGGCTCGCTTACCCCCTTTTTATAAAGGCATCCAACGGTTCAAATTAAACCAGATCAATGGCACCAATTCGACCTCGCAATTTGTGCGTGTGTAGCCTCAGGAAAACAAAATGACATGTCTACCAACCCATCCTAGAAACAACATGAGCGTTGAACCAGCTAGTTTACCTAGCAAATTGGCCTTCCTCTGGGCTAGTCAACTTGAGGAAATAAAAGTTCCTAGCCAAAGACCTCTGAACTCTTCCACGTGTAATTAAAACCGAGCACTACACTCTTTGACTTCAAAACTAGGGGAGTGGTGTTTAGGTCATGGTTGAGCTAGCCAAGGATGCCACATGGCGGACCTCCGCAGCCGGTCTCTCTCTCAAGCTAGGTCGGCACTATGTATGACGGAAGAGCATGACTAAGAAGGAATGTCCTGCACGCACAAGGAAGTGGACTCCACTGAGGTTATAGGTATTCCCCGCTTGAGGTAAGGGACTTTTGGAATGACACTCTTTGAATCTCTCTTTGCATTACCTCTTCGGCCTAAACCAGTGTTATTTCAACCTGCTCGACCCAACCACCTCCTTCTCCACCTAACTAACTTTAGCAATGAAGTACCTACTCGGGGATTAACTCCTTGAGCCTCTCACATTTTTCCTAGTTGTAGATCTCAGTGCGTGGTTTTATCCTTCTACCTCAACCTCATCCAGTTGGCAGGATTGTTTGACTATGTTCTCGGTTTGGAATAACTCGGAGCAAACAACATCAAATCTTTATGTTTTAATTGCTACTTGATCGTGAGTTAAAAATCTTGTTCACACAAATTGGTTATTGCTTGCTTCTCACAATTGCAAGCCACTGCTACAAATTTGGATTTTAACCTTGACAAGAGAATCAGAGGGTGATACTTGTTGAAAAAGAAGACGAAAAGGATAGGTTGTACCCCATTTACATTTTACAAAAATATCAAATTTCTTTTAATTTACTTGAAATGTACACACAAAATTTCAGTCGACAACCATTAAGCAATGACCCCTGTACACAAATTAAATGTATAACTTATCAATGGTAAATAAAGATTGCACCCATATATAGAATCGTCAATATTTTGTTCGACAAAGTTTTAAAATAAAAATGGTTACCATTGTTTCATAGATTTTTTCTCCTCAGCAAAAGAGGGTACCGATATATATCAAAATACTCCTTTGTTCCAAACCATTTTTGCTCTGACAACGTGTTACACTAAAACATCAAAGGCCAAGGTTTTTTATTTTTGCCCTATATCTGCATTGTTATTGCAAAAGTAGGTTCCACTGGTTTGATGAGCATGTGAATTAGGGCCCTTTTGTTTCCCGATAAATGGGTAGAAAGAAAGTGGTTCAAGTTGACTAATTTTTTAGTGATCAATTTTTATTACGGTAAATTATTTTTCTGTAGGCAGGTAATTAGCGATACCCTTTTTTTTTGGGTAAATAACTTTTTCACACGAGAAAAATTGATAAGATATTATGAGACAAAATTTCTTTTATAATAATTACAATTTTTGAATAAAAATGATCAAAATAATTAATATTTACCTGAAAAACAAAATAGGGGTAAATGTACTTAGGTACCCCAGCTAAGTTATCCAGGTAAATGGCTTACCAGAAAACAAACAGGGCCTGGCCCTTAATTGAATTTGATTGTTGTGCTATGATATCACATTTATGGATAACATGGAACTTGAATATATTGGTCCCATGACACTGCCATAAAATTTACGATCATTGGTGTTTATATTGTTTTTTCAGGCATTCATGTAACTGTTCCTCTGATGATCAGTTTGGTTTCTTAGGGTAGGTGAAGGGAGTGCAAGCTTTCTTGGCTCTGGTGGGGTGGGATGTCTTTTCAAAACAATTGTTGGTGGACAATGGCCATGTGAGGTTTGGGGCTGGAACCACTGTTGTTGCTTGTCATTCAATTCCCAGGTAATTTTTCTGATGATATAGCCCTAATTAGAGATGTTTCATTGCTTGGATTTTCATTTTATATTTATATTAATAGTTATTATTAAAATATATCAAAAATCAAAAATTAAAATTTCTAAAATCTAAAAATCGAACCAAATAAAAAACCGAGTTAACCAAAGTGGCTGATTCGGTTCAGTTTTCGGTTTGATAACCGAATTTGAACACCTCGAGTGGCATAGCATGTTCTTCCAAAACAATGGTGTTGGTAGACAATTGGCAATGGGAGACGTTTCATAGCTTGGCTTGCCATTTTTTCCTGCGGTTGATGGTGGCATGTATAGAGTTTGGATTTGCTTCTCAGAAAGTACTTCTCACATGAGTCCGGATTTTCTAACCACAGCAACTCTATCCACATAACATCGCAGTCATACATGGGGAACATCTCATCTTCTTACATGTTATTATGCACCGGAGATGTTCTCAATTCACGAATAGGTACTGTTTTATAGGTAGGTATGGATAGAGTTCTTATGGATAGGATATACGGAGTCTTCTCACACCAACCTCACCACATGTTCGGCTGCACATCAGGAGCATCTCCTATACAAGTATATTGCTATTGATGGGGAATGTTCTCATTTCTCAATGCACAATGAGATGTGTCATGAGATCGTTGTGAGGAACAATCTGTGAGGAGAAAATCCCGATTCTCATGTATAATGCTAAAATTTTTTGAATACTTCCAACTGTTTGCAAGGTGGTGGTTGTTGCACGTAATGGATTTATTTGAACTTTGTAAGGTTTGCTCTATAGAATTTACATCTGCGCCCAATAGAGGCCCCATAGGCCATTTGGGTTTGAGCTCTTTTTAGATTAGAACTCCATTCCACCTCCCTCAGATTTGAAAATTAATTTATATTTTGATAGTCCTGAAATGGGGTCAAACTGGGTAGGGATTTGTTACCAATAAAACGTTCCTAACACTGTCCCAATAGGCCATTTCAGCTGCACATTTGGGAGATGCTACTGATGTACAACTGTAATGACTTTTTGGGTAGTGTTGGGAGCGCTTTCTTGATAGCAGATCTCAACTCATTCGACCTTGGTAATCAGTCTATTCTTTCACCCCACGTTGGCTTTGGTTGTTGGATGCATTGTTTCAGGGCTTTTTTGTTGAGTTTGTCACTGTTGGAGGTTTTACCCTTTCTCCCTCTGAAGCCTTTTTAATTTGGGCTTAATTACATTACCATTTAATCCCAGGGGCTGGACAATATTCAAGATATGATCTGCTGTTCCCATTTTACTACCAATTGAATTCGTCAGAAAAAGATTGATGTCAAATTAAAGAAGATAATGCCAAATCACACACACACATATATATATATATATATATATATATATATATATATATATATATATATATATATATATATATATATATCTGCAACATGTTTGCAGAAAACTCAAATCAGTTACTGGCTTATAAACTCATCAAGATATTATATGTTGTACACATTGCATGTACACTATAAAGGAACATGAACTTTGTAAGCCCTATCACTATCATGTTTGTAGCATGGATTTTTCTATATTTTAATTGAATTGGGTTTGAATCAAATACAAATCAAATTCAAATCCATCTTTTACATTTACATCCCGCTGGTTCATATCAGATCAGAATGAAATATACCTAGGTCTGTTAACGGGTCGGGTCTAGGCTGGGTCCAAGTGGAAAAGTAACTGACCCGACAAGAAATATGAAGAATTTGGAACCGAATCGGATATGATAGGGTGCGTATTTTTTAAATCCATAATTAAATTGTTCGGTTCTCAAAACAATCGGGTCTGACCCAATGGATCTGGCTGTAATAAATTTACTGAAAATATTATATATATATATATATATTAATAAGATTATAATATATATGTATGTTATATTATATATATATATTGATGTAGCACAAATCGGTCACTCCTAGCTGGCGCTTGCGTGGCTCCTGAGATGTACCTGAAATGAGAAGGAGGAAGAACTCCCGGGGGGTTTCCCAGCGAGAACACTCCGATGCTTAAGTTAGTACTGTGTGTAAGAAGTTGAAAGAGAGTGAACACTAAGAGTGCAGGTTGCGCTAGCTATTCCAGATACCTTGAGGATAAGTTCCTTATAGCTGAATTCCGTTGCTCTGGGCTCTTTGACTTCTGACAGGACAGGTATAACCGCCACTGTCAGTCTGCCACAACCGTTATAGGCAGGGTTGAGGTGGCACGCATGGGGCCATCGTGTAGGGTACGTGTCTGTCAGGTGTGGGACACCTTTCTAAAGGTGTCGGGCGTGGTGAGGGGACATGCCTACAATTCGTAGGTTTGTCGGGTACGGTGGTCGGGCAGGAAGCCCTCCTACGATATACCAGCTATTCTTCTACGAATCGCCCTGAGCTAGGCCGTCCCTTGAGTGATGGGCTGCCTGTAGCCGGTTATGCCGAGCTAGCCGCCCGAGGTCTTTGTGCCTTGGGGCGTCCAAAGAAGAATCGATGCGTTCTTGCTTGGGAGTAGCCCGAGGTCCATTGGGAGGAGCTCGGGTCTCAAAAGGGATTAGGGTGCCCCGAACTCGGGACTCCCCGAAGTGCCTTAACCCCGGGGAGGAGGTGCGGGCGAGGCGGCTTTCGGCGAGTAGTTTACCTGCCGAGTTGCCGTGCTGAACTCGGTGGGACCTCCCCACCGAGTTGTGCTCACGTCCATTGTGCTGTCATGCTGAGTCACTGTTTGAGCTAGGTCATGCCTATGTGTACCTGAGCTACGAGGTCGGGCCAAATCACCCTCCATCAATTGCCCCCCACTCCCTGCGGTGGCAGCAGTGACCCAGCGCGGGGAGGTCATGACGCGCCGGGTGGATTTGGTGTCGGTGTTTTGTGCTGTGATGTCGTGCGTTCCATCCAACTATACTGGTCTAGCGCCTGGCTTGACCAAAAAGGGATTCGAGTTGCGTCTGGGTTACGCGTGGACTTCACGTGACTTGGACTTCGTGGACGTAAGAAACGTGCTAAATCATTTTCACCTTGAAGAACCCGCAGTTGTGGCTATAAATAGGGGGTCCCCTGGCCATTTTCTTCCCTACAAAGCTTTCATCTTTAGCGTTTGAGCTCGCGCCAGAGGTTTCTTAGCTCGGGTCCTCCAGTTCGTTATGTTCTTCTAGTCTGGTTGCGTTTCTTTGGTGAGTCCTCCCGAGCTCCCTTTTCCCATCTAGTTCGCTTCTTTCTGTTAGTCCGGTATTTCATCTAGTGTAGACAGTCTCATCGATGAGCCCAAGGTAGGTACCTCTGAAGGGATAGGATATCCATCACATGGATGCCCAAAGATTGTGGAATAAGAGGGCGAATTTCAAAAATTTTTCTCTCCCTTCAATTGGGAATCGAATTCCCTATTTAGAAAATCATATTTTCAAGGATCATTCTTGAACCATAAACTGAACTAGATCTGAACCAAAAGAAGTAGTATCTCCTAATGGAGGTGTTCACGCCCAAGGAAGGATCCAAAATCTGCTCCCACTAAAGATGGTGCAGTGCAGGGTGAAGCAGAATCAACAGTGTTCTTCCAAAAGAACTTGACCCTTCACAAGAATCAACTGGGTGGCTTGTGAATACAACTCCAACCACCAAAAAGATTGGTATCAAGATCAAATCTTGATTTCTCCCAAGAACTGGAGATCAAACTACTGAAGGCGGTGGCTGCAGGAAGGAAGCGACAAGAGAGTGTTTGTAGGGTGCAGAATTCTCACTTCTTGTAATCTCAGCTCTGAAGACAGGAGTGTGTAGATTGCATGTCTAAAGGCTGCCGCCCCCTCCTCCTTTTATAATCTCAAAGGGATCAACTCCTAATCCCATAAGGAGTTGCTAACCCAAATCATATTTGGATTAGAAGTCCCTTTAAGGGATAACCCTTATCTTATCTGCAGATTAGATCAGCCATCTCCTAATCTAATTAGGAGGCTTTCAGATCTAAATCTTATTTAGATCTTGGACTCTCTAAGTGGATAGGGTCTAGGCCCAATCCTATCAGCTGATCCATCTCAGAATTCACCCCTTTAAGTGACTAATCAAATTAGCCTAGCTCGAAATGGGCTTAAGGCCCATTTAAGGTTATGTATTCACTTAGCCTTCCAAACTGCTGCCCAGTTGGGCTTCCTTGTATGGCATGGGACCCTAACATTGATCTACACATCAGCCACATGGGTTCGGCCCAACCTTTGTTACAAGGCCTGGCCGAATACACTGTTATGGATAGTGCACCCCTTGAAACCCATCAGATGGTCTCTATGGGCCCAACACTTATCCTAAGTGGTCCCTGGGCCAAACCACCTTGTAACAACCAGGGACTGTGGGCAAATGCAAGGTTAGCTCATCAGGTATTATCCTCAATGGTCTTACACTTAACCTTTCAGCATATAATGATCATACACTGTCCGACAAGAGAGAACCTCTTCCTCGGCTGCAAGGAACAGTGCTGCACTCTCTGCTTATATGGATCCCGGGAATTAAAACATTTTGCAAACCTTTTAGAAACCATAATATATATATATACATATCTCATATAAAATATATTTTGCAAAACAAATCTCAACAATTGAAATCGGTTGCCGGAAATCTTGGTTTCCATTAGTGAGAGTGGATCCCCGATCATTACCTTTGTCCGACAAAGGGGCTGATCCTGTCACTATGATCACCCACTCAGATGAATTCTCAGACTGTCCCAACATACCCAGGTTTTGACTCCCGCTAAGGATCTCACTGATTGGTGCATCAAAGACAGCCCAATCTGACACCTAATGCAGTATCATAATCGAGTCTAGGGGTCGGGTGTAACTTTCCAGTTTTGCCCATCAATCTCCAAGGTCCAGGGCAATACTGGAAATCTGGTCCAGTTCAAAGATTCAATTAATCCTACACTGTATGTGCCTAGGGTCTCACCCTAGTAGTTGAGACAGGCCACCCCAACCGACTTGGTGGCACCACAGTGTCAGTCTTGTCAGGATAGGTCTCCCCAGACCGACCCACTGGCTGTGAACGTTCTAAACTAACACGAGTCTCATTAAGTATCTAGTTTAAGGGTATTACACAGAAACATACCAAGGGAACATGAATAAAATATGCACTTTTATTCATTTACAATAAACTCATAAAGTACATCATTTTGATTGAAGCTAAGGGTATACAAAACTGTCTAACAGCTCCCACTTGCACTTAGGTCCAATCAGGTACTCACCGGAGTCCCATGCTTTCCACGTGTTTCTCAAACACTTTCTGTGATAGTGGCTTCATCAATGGGTCTGCTACATTTTCCGTTGTCACTACCTTCTGAATCAGGACGTCCCCTCTACCAACAATCTCCCTTAGTACATGGTACTTCCTCTCAATGTGCTTCGACTTCGAGTGGGCTCGTGGCTCCTTAGCTTGAGTAATAGCTCCATTGCTGTCACACAACAATGGGATGGGTGATGTGCTGGGCGGAACTACTCCCAACTCATGAACGCACTTTTTCATCCACACGGCTTCTTTGGCAGCCTCACTTGCAGCAATGTACTCGGTCTCGGTCGTGGAGTCTGCAGTGGACCCCTGTTTGCTGCTTTTCCAGCAAACAACACACGATCCTATCGTGAAAACATGTCCAGATGTAGACTTTCTATCATCTGGATTCGACTGGAAATCGACATCTGTATACCCTTGGATCTGTAGTGAGTTACCATCGAATACCAGACAAAACTCTTTTGTCCTTCGAAGGTACTTAAGTAAACAGCAGTCCAGTGCTCCTGCCCTGGGTTAGCCTGAAATCTGCTTACTACACTCACTGCTTGAGCAATGTCAGGACGAGTGCACAGCATGGCATACATGATGCTCCCTACGGCAGAGGCATAGGGAACATCTTTCATGCCATCAATCTCCTCAGAAGTCTTGGGAGACATCTTCTTAGAGAGAGTGACTCCGTGCCTAAAAGGAATATTTCCTTTCTTGGAGTTTTCCATGCTGTATCTTTTGACTATTTTGTCAATGTAGGCAGATTGGGATAATCCTATTATCCGCTTCGATCTATTTCTATAGAGTCGAATACCCAGTATATAGGAGGCTTCTCCAAGATCTTTCATAGAGAATTGCTGTGAAAGCCATACTTTCATCGTAGTCAACATTCCTACATCATTCCCAATGAGTAGAATGTCATCTACATACAGAACCAAGAAGGTAACCTTATCTCCACTGTACTTCCTGTAAACGCAGAGTTCATCCGGATTCTGCTCGAAGTCAAACGATTTGACAGTAGAGTCAAAACGAATGTTCCAACTTCTAGAAGCTTCCTTGAGTCCATAGATGGATCTATTAAGTTTACATACCATGCTTTCCTGACCTGCAACAATGAAGCCTTGCGGCTGGTGCATATAGATATCTTCAATAAGATCTCCATTCAGGAATGCAGTTTTGACATCCATCTGCCAAATCTCATAATCATGGTATGCTGCTACAACTAGCAGGATCCTAATGGATTTAAGCATGGCTACATGCGAAAATGTTTCCTCATAATCGATGCCCTCTTTCTGAGTGTACCCTTTCGCCACCAGACAAGCTTTGTAGGTCTCAACCCTACCATCGGGGCCCTTCTTCCTCTTGTAAATCCATTTGCAACCGATTGCTTTTACCCAAGAGGGTGGATCTACTAGAATCCAGACTCCATTGGTCTTCATTGAATCATTCTCTGCTCTCATGGCCTCCACCCACTTCTGGGAATCTATGTCCAACATAGCTTCTGCGTAAGTCACGGGATCCTCCTCACTAGTAAAGGTTTCCACCAGGTAACTATCCTGGTCATAAACATAACAGATTGGTGGCCTGGATACCCGGGTGGATCTTCTAGGTTGGTCACTACCTGGAACTTGTGGGACATCTCCCACTGCTCCTGAGCTCTCCTCATCAAGAACAATTTCCTGATGATGGGTGTCTAGGATGTAATCGGTCTCCAAGAATTATGCATTTCGACTACAGAACACTTTCTGCTCACTTGGGTCATAGAATAGCAACCTATAGAGCCTTTTGGGTAACCTACAAATAGACAACGACTGGTCTTGGATTCCAACTTGTCTGCACTCGTTCTTTTAACGTGTGCCGGGCAACCCCAAATCTTCAAGTGTCTGATACTTGGTTTCTTTCCGGTCAAAAGTTCATATGGAGTGTTCGGAACCGGTTAGGTTGGAACCCTATTTAGCAAGTAAATCGCAGTCTCTAATGTGTAACCCCAAAAGGATGTGGGTAACTCTGAGTGTATGAGAAGCGACCGAACCATATCCAATAAGGTCCTATTCCTCCTCTTTGAAACACCGTTAAGTTGTGGAGTAGCTGGATGAGCTAATTGTGATACTATCCCATTGTCCTTTAAGTAGTCCCTGAATTCGTTAAAGAGATATTCCCCACCTCGATCTGATCGAAGGGCTTTAATTTCTCTCCCTAACTGTTTCTCGACCTCTTGTCTAAACTCTTTGAACTTTTCAAAGGATTCAGACTTGTGTCTCATTAGGTACACGTAACCATATTGTGAGAAATCATCTGTGAAGGTGATGAAATACACGTGTTGATTCCGTGTCCTAATACGCAGGGGACCACATACATCAGTATGTATCAGGTCAAGTGTGCCTGTACATCTTTCAGGCTTATCGTTAAATGGTCGTTTCGTCATCTTGCCTTGTAGGCAAGGCTCACAGGTGGGAAGATCTTCTATAGTTAGAAAATCCAAAGGATCATCCTTTACCAACATTGTGATTCGGTCAACACCGATGTGGCCAAGTCGATAATGCCACAGACACGTGGGATTAACTGTATCACGGGCTCTCTTATTGGGGATTTTAGCCGACGTAGTTTCGGTTATGTTAGTAATCGTATTACTAAAGTAATCATATTTTAGCCGACGTGGGATTAACTGTATCACGGGAACTGTTCTCTAGTTCCCCACATGTGATGAATCTGTTATTTCTTTTAATAGTAATCGTATTACTAAAGAAGACAGAATAACCATCTGCACACAATTTTGAAACAGAAATCAAATTTCACCCTAAATTTTGTACATAAAGATAATCTTTCAGTACAATAGTTCATTCTCTAAAAAATAACTCCACAGTTCCTATGGTCGCGGCTACAACAGTTGTAGTAGTCCCCAAGTAGAGAGTGAGTTCTCCTTCACTCAGCCTTCTGCTTACCTTGAACCCCTACAGTGAGTTACACGCATGAGTTGAAGCCCCGCAGTCAATACACCAGGATGCAGAAGCTACCAATAATTTGGTTTCTATAACACAAGTTTTGAAATTACCTTTCTTCGATTCCAGGTAGGCAGGACAGTTCCTTTTCCAGTGGCCGGTCTTCTTGCAGAAGTGACAAGCATTTGATGCTTTGTCTTTCTTCTGCTTCTTACCCTTAGTGGCTTTCTTCTGAGGCTTCTTTACCTTCCTCTTTCTCTTGCCTATCTTGCTAGCTTCAACAAGCATAGCTACAGGCTCATCCTTTCTAATCAGTTCTTTGGCTCTTTACAGCATATTGCTGAGCTCTTGCAAGCTGATATTCAGCTTGTTCATGTTATAGTTCATGATGAATGGATTAAAGGAAGGAGGCAAAGAATTAAGGATAGCATCTATCTGGGTCGCAAGGTCCAGCCCGGATCCAAGAGCCTCCAGTTCGTTGATGTATCCCATCATCCGAAGACAATGGTCGTGAACTTGTTGGCCCTTGGACATTTGTGTGGTCATGAACTGTTTCAAGACCTTTTGTCGAGTAGAATGATTCTGCTCTTCATACATTGTCCTGAGACTGTCCAATATGTCCTTGGAAAGTTTGATCTGATCGAACTGCCTCTGTATGGGTTGTCCAAGGAGACAATGATGTAACACCGGGCCAGAAAGTTTTTCTCCTTCCATTCCTGATAGTCTATCATTCGGGCCTCAGAAGCCCTGTCACCCGGACGCTCCGGGGCAGGATTCTTTGCCACCTTGTCCAGCTTTTTAGAAGCTAGGACCAGCATAAGGTTCCTGTACCAATCGGCATAGTTTGAGCTCTTAAGCTTGTTGTCGTCAAGAAGCTTTGCAAAAGATAAGTTTGCCATTTTCTGATAAAAGAGCAAACATCAGTCCACAACCTAATTTGATTCATGTTCATTACATAGATGTGGATTTTAATCTACATTCCATTTCCATTTATTCATCTCTGAGATTTCTCTCCTTTCTCAGTGACAGAGACTACGGGTTGTCTCTGGAAATGTAGTAAATCACATAGGGTGCATGGAGCCAACTGTTTCAACTGCATAAACCCACCACCTTTCTGTGAAGGATCATATCCACTCATCATATGAGTTTTCCCTTTGGCCTCTGTCAGACAAGGTTCAGAGCCGTTTTTAGGTAAACCTTTATGTCCAGTGATTGCTTACCCATCATATTTGTGAACGCCAAGGTACCGTGAGAGAGTTCCCATTTTCTGGTGAAGTCCCTCCCACATCGGTCTATGACGCCCCTATCATCTTATGAAACACTCAGACAAGCCCAACAGCAAATGGATAGCCCATTTTCTGGTGCGTTTTCTCATTACTGAAGGACCCATCCTCATGCTAATGATGGAAGGCCTTTAGGGAGTTCATCATATGAATCTCCCTATCACATGCACTCATATTAGCTGGAGGGAATAGTTATTACGCCCTAGTTTGATTTAGGTCAAACCAAAGTGGCTCCCACTGACTTTCATAAAGTCAGATTTCGGTGGGCCTTAAATCGGCTAGGGTTCCGCACGTAACCTCTTGATTAGGTGTGGGGCCCACCACTGAGGGAGGTCATCCAGTGACCAAAAGGGACACCATGAAAATGATGTGCATTCAGCCATGGTGTGCGCAAGAGCTACTATCGAATGAGCATGGGACGAACACTTATGGCCCATGTACGCAGCACATCACACATCCATACATCTCATGCAGGGATAAATTGATCCAATCAATTAATTATCTGTAAGGCCCATTGGAAGCCTGTTTTAAATCCATAATATTAACCATTAATATTATCTAGGTATATGGGCTGAATTAGTGTTATCCAATTCGACCCATATAGCTTTATCCTTTGAATTGGGCTTTTAGCAGTTTTAACTATTTAAAATTGGGCCTTTACAGGTTGGGCTGAATTAACCATTTAATTTAATATCAATCCGCAGGCCCATTGGAGGGAAAATTAGGGCTGACTTTCAGCCTTGATTAAACCCTAGATTTGGTCCAAACAATTTGAACCGATCTTGGTTCGAATGGGTCCAGGGTTTGATCTTTAATTAAATCTTTAATTCAAGAAAATAATCTGAAATTAAAGAAATGATAAAAGAAAATCAAGAATCAGTTAAACAGAGCTGTTCGCACAATCCATCCTGCAAAACAGAGGTTAGATCACAATTTGCAGTTTCATAAACTGCAAATCGCAGATGGCGATTGTCCCATATGCGAAATCTCCTTCTCTACGAAATCTCCCTTTCTGCGCCGCCAACTTTGATCCAAAAATAAAAATAAATAGAAATCCTATTTTTGTTAATAATTACATTAGATCGAATGCCATACATTGAGTCTAAAAATAAAAAAAAATTATTTACAGACCATATATAATAAATAAATCAAGAAACTGCAAATCTTGCAGTTCTCCCTATGCAAACCAAGAATTCGATCTCCTCTTGTAGGAACAGCCCATAAATCACGAAAATCATAAAGAACTATTCTAAACAATAATCAAATTTATATAAAATTAATTTCAGATTATTTTCTCATAAATTTTGGGTACAAATTTCCCAAATCCCATATCTGTGCAAATTGGGTAGAACGCCTTCTGCCTATTTGCACAGGTTCAGATCTGAAACAAAATGGTTCAAGATTTGAACCTGGCTTTGATACCACTGAAGGGATAGGATATCCATCACATGGACGCCCAAAGATTGCGGAATAAGAGGGCGAATTTCAAAAATTTTTCTCTCCCTTCAACTGGGAATCGAATTCCCTATTTAGAAAATCATATTTTCAAGGATCATTCTTGAATCATAAACTGAACCAGATCTGAACCAAAAGGAGTAGGGAGGGATTATACCTGATACAGAGAAGCAGTATCTCCCAATGGAGGTGTTCACGCCCAAGGAAGGATCCAAAATCTGCTCCCACTGAAAATGGCACAGTGCAGGGTGAAGCAGAATCAGTGGTGTTCTTCCAAAAGAACTTGACCTTTCGCGAGAATCAACTGGGTGGCTTGTGAATACAACTCCAACCACCAAAAAGATTGGTATCAAGATCAAATCTTGATTTCTCCCAAGAACTGGAGATCGAATTGCTGAAGGCGGCAACTGCAGGAAGGAGGCGGCAAGAGAGTGTTTGCAGGGTGTAGAATTTTCTCTTCTTGTAATCTCAACTCTGAAAACAAGAGTGTGTAGATTGCATGTCTAAAGGCTGCCGCCCCCTCCTCCTTTTATAATCTCAAAGGGATCAACTCCTAATCCCATTAGGAGTTGCTAACCCAAATCATATTTGGATTAGAAGTCCCTTTAAGGGATAACCCTTATCTTATCTGCAGATTAGATCAGCCATCTCCTAATCTAATTAGGAGGCTTCCAGGGACTCTCTAAGTGGATAGGGTCTAGGCCCAATCCTATCAGCTGATCCATCTCAGAATTCACCCCTTTAAGTGACTAATCAAATTAGCCTAGTTCGAAATGGGCTTAAGGCCCATTTAAGGTTATGTATTCACTTAGCCTTCCAAACTACTGCCCAGTTGGGCTTCCTTGTATGGTGTGGGACCCTAACATTGATCTACACATCAGCCACATGGGTTTGGCCCAACCTTTGTTACAAGGCCTAGCCGAATACACTATTATGGACAGTGCACCCCCTGAAACCCATAAGATGGGCTCTATGGGCCCAACACTTATTCTAAGTGGTCCCTGGGCCAAGCCACCTTGTAACACCCAGGGACTGTGGGCAGATGCAAGATTAGACCATCAGGTATTATCCTCAATGGTCTTACACTTAACCTTTCAGCATATAATGATCGTACATTGCTTGACAAGAGAGGACCTCTCCCTCGGCTACAAGGAACAGTGTTGCACTCTCTGCTTATATGGATCCTGGGAATTAAAACCTTTTGCAAACCTTTTAGAAACCATAATATATATATTTTCATATCTCATATAAAATATATTTTGCAAAACAAATCTCAACGATTGAAATCGGTTGCTGGCAGTCTTGGTTTCCATTAGTGAGAGTGCATCCCCGATCATTACCTTTGTCCATCAAAGGGGCTGATCCTGTCACTATGATCACCCACTCAGATGAATTCTCAGACTGTCCCAACATACCCTGGTTTTGACCCCTGCTAAGGATCTCACTGAATGAAGCTAAGTGCATAATCGAGTCTAGGGGTCGGGTGTAACTTTCCAGTTTTGCCCATCAATCTCCAAGGTCCAGGGCAATACTGGAAATCTGGTCAAGTTCAAAGATTCAATTAATTCTACACTATATGTGCCTAGGGTCTCACCCTGGTAGCTGAGACAGGCCACCCTAACCTACTTGGTGGCACCACAGTGTCAGCCTTGTCAAGATAGGTCTCCCCAGTCTGACCCACTGGCTGTGAACGTTCTAAACTAACACGAGTCTCATTAAGTGTCCAGTTTAAGGGTATTACACAGAAACATACCAAGGGAACATGAATCAAATATGCACTTTTTTTCATTTACAATAAACTCATAAAGTACATTACTTTGATTGAAGCTAAGGGCATACAAAACTATCTAACAACCTCGGCTCGGGATGTCCCCTCTGCTACCCAGCCATCCGAAGTACGGGTGACTTTGGGTCATCTGGTGTCTACCTCCCACCGAGGTCGGGAACCAAATCAGTTCGGGCCTTCCATAATGACATCGGAGAGGCTTCAAGACCTCGTACAGAGGTTCCGCCTCCCTGCTGAGTACTCATATAGTCTTCCCACCGGCAACTTCCCATGGGAGCACAGTCCCAATGAGATCGTGATTTTCAGGGAGCAACTGATAGTCGGGCTCAGACTTTAACTTCACCCTTTAATTGTTGAGGTGTTGGTACACTTTAACATTACCCTAGACCAACTCCACCCGAACTCCATACGAAATGTTGTGGGGTCTATATCTCTTTGTTTTGATCGTTCCCTTTTCATAGATTTAGATGTTCTTAGTACGATCTTGGCTATAAAGAAGAGCGTTTTGGGCTCTCTCCTCGGGCATAGGCAGTCTTACTACCTGTCCCCCCGCCCGGGTTTTAAACTCATGCACAAGCTTCCGAGCAAAGTCCCAGCTTGGAAGCGGGACTACTTCGTTGTCCAAAGTAGCACGGGGTGACCCTTCCCCACTGATTGGAGGATAGCCATTCAAGACCCTAGTGTCATCCTGGACGAGAAGACCAAGAAGGAGCTCCAGTCACTAGCTAAGCTTGGGTTGCATTATAAAGACTTCACTTCTGATGAGAAGTTCGTCCGAGCGGGCTTGAGTCCGGGTAGATTTTTTCCACTTCGGCTTTTCCACTCATATATTAGCTTCGGGTTACTGATGTCGTATTTCACCGCAGGTCCCATGGTGGCAGAAAAGATAGACAACCAGAAGCTCTTTTACCAGATGAAGAGGAAGAAGTGCGTGGCGAAGAAGGCGCGCGTTGGGTCCCCGCAAGCTTCAGCCGAACCTAAACTTCCGCAGACTTCTGCTTCGGAGCCCGAGGTGGCAGTCGTGCCCGTCATCGACTTGGAAGAGGGGGCCGTGCCTTCGGGGCCTAAGGTGATGGCGGAACCTGCCGTTAAGCCCGTCGAGCCCACCCGACTTGCCAGAGAAAGCATTGCCGAGGCCAACGCCATTGCTGCCGGGGCTCATCCTGTTGACGCTGCCGCCGAGACCTCTGAGAGTTCCACTCATGATGTGGAGATGACGGTTTCCAGCTTGGAGGGTTAGGGGAGCCAAACCGTCATGAATCCTTAATGCAGCCTGAAGAAGAGTGAGCTGGCTTCATACTCGAGGAAGGTCCGCGAGTGGGCCAAACTCACTCCTGGTCAGCTCGACGCCCGAGCTGCCACTCATACTATGGTAGTGAGTCCCCCTTCTCTCTCCCCCCTTTTTTGTCTCCCTCTTACCCAGTTCTCCTTTTTGCAAGTGAACTCTGCCATTCATGCCTTGACCCTCCAATCATAGTGACATCTGAGGCGGGCTCTAAAGGCTGAGGAATCATCTCGTGCAACCCATACTGAGTTGAGGGCAGCTCGTTGTCAGGTTCACCGCTTGGAGAGCGACGCCTCGGCTCAAAAGAGTTTCATCAAGGTGTTAATATAAGAGAAGGGAGAGCTGGCTCGAGATAAAGATAAGTTGAGGGCCGAAGTGAACGGTCTCAAGGTAGGTCAGGAGGCCTTAGGGCTCATGGTGAGCAACCTCAAGGCTGAGCGGGATGCTTTGAGGCTCGAGGTACAAGGCCTCAAGGAAATGAAGGGGAAACTGGAGCACGAAGTGGGGTACCTCTAGGAGGATATAAGGGAGAAGATTGCAATCTTTAAAGGTGCTCTTGAGGAGGCCAAGGCCTAAGTCATTGACTACGTCAACTCTTCGAGATTCGATGATGTGATAACGGAGGCCTATCGTAAGGGCTTCAAGCTCAGCCGGTGGCTGATTAGGCACCTCTACCCCAAACTAGACACGAGTGCCATTACTACTTCGCGGATTACTGACGACATCGTGCATCAGTCAAAAGACGACCCCGATTCTGAGGATGAAGGTCCCAAAGATGGAGTAGAGGATGCCGGTCCAAACACTATCTCCAAGGGGGTCACTGATAGAGGCCGTGAGCCCTCGAAGTAGTTTGCCCTTTGTATTTGTAACTTAATCTTTTCACTTTCTGAACTGTGAATATACTATCCTGAGCCTTTGAGCTCGGGGAAAAACTCTTGTACTTGAACTCTCTTTTTAATGAAATATAGTTTCTTTCGAGTATCTCTGAGTGCAAAAATACTTCTAAGTGTGAGTGGACTTCAAGCTGGTCAATTTAATGTATAGGTTACTTGAGTTGTGAAGCCACCGAGCTGGCGGTATGGGTAACTAAGTGAAGTTGTGTTACTTCGGGTCGCGCGGGTTACCCCGGACTATCGGGTTACCAAGCTAAGTGAGAACAGCAAGGGTATAGGCATTGTAGGGTTCATACCCGAGCTGTCTTTCCCTTCAGGGTTAGAGATAACCAGGTTTTTGTCAATTTTCCATGTCGAAGTGGCAACTAGGGCTTTTTTGTGACCCTTAGGCTTAAGAAGGGACTCGTAGTCTTTTCTTGGATTTCACCCAGGTCAAAGTGGTGACTGGGGTCTTCTTGCGGCCCTTAGGCTTAGGGAGGGACCCATAGCCCGCTCCTGGATTTTACCCAGGCCGAGGTGGCAACTGGGGTCTTCTTATGGCCCTTAGGATCTGGGAGCGACTCGTAGTCCACTCTTCTTACCCTTACTTTTGCCCGTGCCGAAGAGATGGCTGGGTCTTATGTGCCGAGGTCATGTTAGCTCGGTATTCTGACCCTTAGGCTTAGGGAGTGGCTCGTGGCCTACTCGATTCTTTACAGATAATATTGTCTTAGGTTGATAATATTCCATGCTCGAGGTATTTGTTTACCTTCGAGGGTCTCGAGCTCGTATGTTCCTTCCCCGAGCACTCGTTTCATTCGGTAAGGACCTTCCCAATTGGACCTGAGCTTGCCAGCGCCGGGCTCAGGCACCATAACTTTACGAAGGGCCAGGTCGCCAACGTGGAGGTTTCGCCTCTTGACCCTGGTGTTATAGTACCAAACTACTCTCTGCTGGTAGGCTGCGGTCCTAATGTACGCGAGGTCTCTTACTTCCTCGAGTAGGTCGAGGTTGGTACTTAGCTCATTTTCGTTTGTTTGATCACTATATGTTTCTAGGTGCAACGTAGGTACTTCGATCTCTGCGAGGATCACTGCTTCGGTGTTGTAGGTGAAATTGAAGGGTGTTTCTCCCATGGCGGTCTTCTCCATGGTCCGGTAGGCCCATAGGACACTAGGTAGTTCATCTGCCCACAATCCTTTAGCTCGGTCCAGCCATGCCTTTAGTCCGCGGAGGATGGCTCTGTTTGTGACTTCTGCCTGACCGTTTGCTTGAGGGTGCGTGACTAAAGTAAAACTCTGTTGGATCCCCATGTCTCGACACCAGTCTTGAAATTTGATGTCCTCGAACTGCTTGCCGTTGTTGGAGATCAACACTCGAGTTTAATCCGAATTGGCATACGATGTTCTTCCAAAAGAAGTTTTGGACATTTTGGGTTGTGATCATCACGAGGGGCTCGACTTCTACCCACTTGGTAAAATTGTCCATTACCACTACTAAGAACTTTCTTAGATCGATGCCCCACTACGCAAAGGGCTACGGGCTGGTGAGATACTTGAGGTCGGCAACGGGTTGGTGGTGAATATTGGCATGTCTTTGACATTTGTCACATTTTCTAACGAGCTCAATAGCATCTGCCTTCATTATTGGTCAATAATACCCTTGTCGGAGTGCCTTTTGGGCGAGGGCCCTGCCCCCCAAGTGTCCACCGCATAGACCCTCATGGGTGTCGTGGAGTACGAGCTTGGCTTCGGTGGGTCGCAAGCAACGTAAGTAGGGGAGTGTGTAAGATCTCTGGTATAGTTGTTCATCTATCATGACATATTTGGTTGTCTAGCGCTACACCCTTCTAGCTGCACTGCGATATATAGAGAGGGTCTCGTGTAGCAAGAAGCTCACGAGCGGGTCAATCCAGCTCGACTTTGCTTGAACGACAGGAGCGACCTCTTCTGCCCCCTGAGAATGCTAGGCCGAGGCTGGTCTTCTATGTACACGGTTCTCATAGTAATGTCGCTGGTGCTGGCTAACTTGGACAGGGTGTTGGCCTCGGGGTTCTCTGACCTAGAGATTTGTTTGATAAAGTGTGACTGAAAGTTGAGCAGGGGCTCTCTGACTTTGGCTAAATCGACGATCATGGTTGGCTTGCGAGCTTCGTACTCGCCGGTAACCTGGTTGACCACAGGCTGGGAGTCACTGCAGATAACGATGTACTTGGCTTTTACTTCTCTGGCTAGAGCTAGTCCAACTATCAACGCCTTGTACTCCGCTTCATTGTTAGATGTCACGAACTTGAAGCGTAGTGCATACTCTAGTTTTGTGCCACTTGGGGCGTGTAGAACTATTCCGGCTCCGCTGCCCTGCTGGTTTGAGGAGCCATCTACGTGAAGGATCCAGGGCCCCTCATCCCAGCTTGAGCTTGGCCGAACTAGGAGAAATGCCACACTGGTTACTACCTCATCGGGCTTGGACTCGACCGGCCTGGGAGCTTTAGGCTCACCTGAATTGGGAGCCTCGTGCTCAACTGACCTGGGGGCTTCAAAGCTGAATGTGCACTTGGCAATGAAATCTACCAAGGCTTGGGTCTTAATGGCAGTTCGCAGCTTGTACTGGAGATTGTACTTGTTGAGCTCAATGGCCCACTTCGTTAACTGACCAGAGATATCGGGCTTACGTAAGACTTGCCTCAGGGGTTTGTCAATGAGAATGATAACAGTGTGAGCTTGGAAGTACGGGCGGAGCTTTCGAGCTGCAATTACCAGTGCATACGCTAGCTTTTCTATCTCCGGGTATCTCGTCTCCACTCCCTGCAATACTTTACTAACATAATAGATGGGTCGTTGGACCCGATCTACTTCCTTTATTAGTACCGAACTGACCACTTCGTCGATCGCCGAGAGGTACAGTTCTAAAATGTCGCCCTCCTCGAGCCGGGTTAAGATTGGCACACTAGCGAGGTATTTCTTGAGCTCGTCAAATGCGAGCTGACAGTCTCGGGTTCACTTGAACCCTTTGCTCTTGATTGCCTTAAAGAACAACAGACAGCGGTCTGCCGATTTGGACATGATGCGGCTCAGGGCGGCTATGCAACCATTCAACCTTTGAACCTCCTTCAACTTACGGAGTGGTCTCATGTTTAAGATGGCCTTAACCTTATCCGGGTTGACTTCAATGCCGCATCGGTTAACGATGTATCCTACGAATTACCCGAGGTCACACCAAACACACACTTGTTTGGATTCAATCTCATGTTAAAATTATGCAAAATTTCAAAAACAGAATGCAAGTCTTGTATTAATTCATGTGAGAATTGGGTTTTGACAACCATGTCGTCTACATAGCATTCTACTTTTCTGTCGATTAACAACGCAAACAATTTATTTACAAGCCTTTGAAAGGTTGCCTCTGCGTTTTTTAACCCGAAGGGCATAACCTTGTAACAGTATAGGCCGAACTCCGTGATGAAGGCAGTCTTTTCTTCATCCGCCGAGTCCATCTTGATCTGGTTGTAGTCCAAATAGGCATCCAAGAAGCTTAGCAACTCATGCCCTGAGGTCGCGTCCACCAAATGGTCAATTCTAGGGAGCGGGAAGCTATCTTTCGGGAAGCCCGGTTCAGGTTGGTGTAGTCGACGCACATGCGCCACTTGTCGTTGGCCTTCTTTACCAGGACGGGGTTGGCTACCTAGCTCGGGTATTGGACTTCTCTTATGAAATCCGTTGCGAGGAGCTTCTCGACTTCCTCGTCGACTGCTTTCCACCGTTCCGGGGCTAGGTTGCGTTTCTTCTGTCTAATAGGCCTAACTACAGGATTAGTGTTCAGCTTGTGAGTTATTAGTTCGGGGTCTATACCGGGCATTTCTGCCATGGACCATGAAAAAATATCTAAATTTTGAAGTAAAAAACTTACCAGTTCGGATCGTAGGGGATCCTGGATGGAAGCGCCGATCTGAAGCATCCGAGCTGGGTCTGTTGTTGAGGTCGGGACCGCGACTGTTTCTTCCATGGGCGTGGCTCACTCTTCGCCTTGCTCCGTGGGTCATTCCAATTCGAGGTCATCGGCCACCTTGGTTTTTCCTTTTAGGGTGGCAATGTAGCACTTGCGGGACTCGAGCTGGTCACCCCGCGCTACTCCCACACCGAAGTCTATTGGGAACTTCATAGCCAAGTGGTAAGTGGAGACCACTGCCCATAAAACATTGGTGATCGGTCGACCTATTATGGCATTGTAGGGAGGGGGGGTCGCTACCACCAGGAAGTTGTGTTTGAATCTGACCACACAAGGCCATGTACCGATCTCTACAGGTACTATTATTTTCCCAATGGGGTGGACTTCCTCTCCGCTGAAGCCCACTAAAGGGGTGTCTGTAGGCCTTAGATCACTTCTCTACAACTGAAGCTGGTCAAACGCAGCTTTGAAGAGGATGTCGGCTGAGCTGCCTGAGTCCACGAGTACGTGCTTGACGTCGAAGTCGTTGATTCTTAGCTTTATTACGAATGCGTCATCATGGGGATAGTGAACCCCTCGCACATCGTCTTCTGTGAAGAAAATTGGATCTCCCGTCTTCAGCCGCTTTGGGGGGTTTTGCCCTTCCCGGGTGGCCTTACGAACTAACGTCAGAGCTGCTGTTGAGGTGCAACCCGCAACGATCAAACCTCCCACTATCATGTGGATGGTCCCCCGAACTGGCCTCTCCTCTAAAGGCTGCCTCTGCGGTTGTTCGGCCGGCCTATTGCTGGACTCAGGAGCATCTTTGTTGTGCTCCCCTTGCTGACATGCTCTATTACTATTGTTATTATTATTATTTTGTACAAAGTTTCTCAAATATCCATGACGGATGAGCTTCTCTATCTTGTCGCAGAGGTTTTTACAACTCTCGGTACTGTGACCGTGGTCTTTGTGAAAACTGCAATATAGATTCTTATTTATTTCATTGGGATTCCCCCTCAGACTGGGTGGCCACTTCACGTACGGGGCATCCTTGATTGCCATCAAAATTTTGGCCCGCTTCGTGTTCAGTGGGGTGTAATCAACTTGGTCTGGTGCGGGAGCTCGGAATAGTTGACCCGGCTTTGCCCCCCAAACTGTTTCTTTTTTCCTTCGGTGTCCCCTTGACTGGAAGACTCTCCTTCTCTCTTTCTTTTTTCGGGTGCGCCCTCACCCTTCTGGTTGATCTCCTCTTCAGTGGCTATGAACTTATTTGCAAGCTTTAGAAAGTCGGTTATGGTCGCGGGTTGGTTGACAACCATGTGCCACTTGAACTCTTTGTACATCACGCCCTTCTTGGCTGGGGCAAGGCATATGGCAGGGTCCAGGCACGGTATCTACATACAAGCGTCGTTGAACCGCTTGATATAGCTCCGGATCGACTCTCCCTCTCTTTGTGCCATGTTGAAGATGCTTTCTTTGGTTCGCGGGCACCGTTTGCTGGTGACAAAGTGGGACGTGAAGGACTGCGCGAATTGCGCCCAACTTCTTATTGACCCGGGTGCCAAGTTCCGGTACCATGTGCGGGCTGCTCCCTTGAAAGTAGTGGAGAAGGCCACACACATGCACGACTCACTAGCTCGCGCCAGGTGCATCTATGACTGAAGGGCATCTACATGATCATTCGGGTCGAATGACCCGTCATACTTATCAAGAGGGGGGAGATTGAAATCCTTGGGCATCGGGACTGCCAGGAGTTCGGAAGATAGGGTGACAAAACCGAGGGGAGGGGAACTTTGGCTTCGGTCGAGCCTACCTCTTCTTTGCCCATGAGCTCGGGAAAATCGTGGGTGACAGATTGACGAGCTCGTCGATGGCGTCTCTGCTTCTTGATGGGCTCGACGTTCGTGCTGCTCACCTCCGCGCTGTCCAAAATGGTTTGTGTAGGGAGTAGCCCAGTCTGCTAGTGGTGGCTATGGACAGAGGGGTCCTACTTGGAGTCTGTTGCCAGGATCTCAAACCAGTTTTCAAGGACCAGGGTTCCAAACTTTGACTATCGCGGTGATGTAGACCTGCCGAGCCCGGGTCCTCCCGACCTGTCCGCTCGCGGTGAGATTGGGGTAGCTGGTCTCTCTCGTCTTCCGTGGGGGGAGGCCCGATTGTTTGGGATATTTTGGGGGGCCTCTCCTCGGCCGGAGTTCTCGATCTAGCGGCGAGTTTTCGCTTTCTGCGAGGCTAGGCGTTGAGGCGAGAGCTGAGGCTGCTGAAGTTGAGGTTGGGGCAGCTGGGGGAACTGCTACTGATACTGATACTGTTAGATAGTCTTGTATGCCCTTAGCTTCAATTGGATTTGATGTACTTTTGTTATTTAGTGGAAATAAACTAAAGTGCATGTTTGATTCATATTGTTTGGTATAATTCTGTGTAAGACCCTAAAACTGGACACTTATAGAAACTTGTGTTAGTTTTAAATGTTCACAGCCATTGGATAAGTCTGGGGAGATTTATCCTACCAAGGCTGATACTGGTGTGCCACCAAGTGTTGGGATGGCTTGTTTCGGCCATCAGGGTAAGACCCAAGGCACATGCAGTATGGGATTGCTTGGACCCTTGAACCGGACCAGATTTCCAGTATTGCCCTAGACCTTGGAGACAGATGGGCAAAACTTGAAAGTTACACCTGACCCCTAGACTCGATTATGACACATCACTAGGTGTCGGATCAGGCTGTCTTTGATGTGTCAATCAGTGAGATCCTTAGTGGGGGTCAAAACCTGGACATGTTGGGGCAGTCTGAGAATTCATCTGAGTGAGTGGTCATAGTGACAGGATCAACCCCTTTGTCGGATAATGGTAATGATCGGTAATGCACTCTCTCTGATGGAAACCAAGCTACCGGTAGTTGATTTCAATCGGAATTTTGTTTTACAAAATGTTTTAATTCCCAGGATCCATGTGAGTAGAGAGTGTGGCACTATTCCTTACAGCCGAGAGAGAGGTCTTCTCTTGTCGGACAGTGCTTGATCATTAAGGGCTGAGAGGTTAAGTGTAAGACCATTTAGGATAATACCTGATGGGCTAATCTTGCACCTGCCCACAGTCCCTGGGTTTTTATAAGATGGCCTGGCCCAGGGACCACTTAATGTAAGTGTTGGGCCCATAGGGTCCATGTGATGGGATCAAGGGGGTCACTGAGTCTTTCAGTGAATTCGGCTGGGCCTTGTAATAAAGGCTGGGCCGAACCCATGTGGCTGGTGTGTAGATCAATGCTTGGGTCCCACGCCATACAAAGAAGCCCAATTGGGCAGCAGGTTGGAAACTAGTTAAACACTGAACACTTAATGGGTCAAAAGCCCATTTCGAACTGGGCTGATATGATCACCAGTTCATAGGGCGAATCTGAGATTAGTGTTAGTAAAAGGATTGGGTCTTTGACCTTATCCACTCTAAGAGACCAAATTCAAATTAGTTTTGAATCTGGTAACCTCCTGATAAGATCAAGAGTTAACTAACTTAATCTGCAGATAGGATTAAGATTAACCTCTATCCAAATACTGATTTGGATTGGGATAACTCCCAAAATATTGGGAGGTTTCTTAATCAAGAAGAAAGAGGAGAAAACCCTAGCAGAAATATCAGATTTTGAACTAGGGGTTTTGAGTAAGCAAGAAACACATCCTGCAATCTGAGATTTGATCTCTCACAGACTCCAGAGAGAAGAGACAGTTTTGCCCTCTTCATCCCTGGACTTCTCCTCCTTCAGCCGCCGCCACTACCTGTTGGAAGATTAGATCTTTGCAGCAACAGGAAGTCAAGAAAGCAGTTCTTGACAATAGTCTTGCAAGATAGACAAAAGGATTCAGTGTTCAAGGTTTTAGAGGGTTCTTGTGAAGAATCCAGTGTGTAGGACGCACCCTGCTGGTTCCGTTCCATCCATAGCTGTGTCATCTTCAGCAGGAGCGGATCTTGGTTACTTCTTTGGGCGTGAACACCAACTTTGGGAGATATTATTTCTCCGGATCAGGTATAATCCTTCCTGTTTCCTTTTGGTTCAGATCTGGTTTGTTTATGGTTCAAGTAGGATCCTTGAATAAAGTATTCTAAATTTAGGGAATATGATTCCCAGTTGGAAGAATGTATGAAATTTTTTTGAAATTCGCCCCCCATTCCGCACCCTTCTTGGCATCCATTAGATGGATCCTACCATTCTTTCAGATACTGGGAGACCTGGTGCAGTACGTGCTGTTGATAGAGTTGAAGTTGTTGGAACTGTTGCATTTGATCCTGCATGGCCCTCATGCATTGCACCAGGTCCTCCAGCTGGTACGGGCTGGCCACTGGGGGCATGACCGAAGGTTCGATGAACGTCGTTCCGACTGTAGCAGGGAGTGGGGCGATGACAGGTGCCATTGTAAGAGGCACGTTCAAGTTGGGGATTCCATCCACTGAGAGGGGGACGGTGAACTGTCCAATACAGACAGTAGGAAGCTAGGGTTGTTCCTTGGAGTTATCCATTTCCATGCTTCGTCCGATGTTGCTAGAAGAAGCCATGAGCATTGGAATGTTTCAAGGAAAAAGAAGGAACTGATAGAGTTTGGAGGGAAAGGCCTTTTGAAGTGATTCCCACAGATGGCACCGAATGATGTAGCATTTGGGGGAAGAACTCTCGGGGGGTTTCCCGGCGGGAATGCTCCGATGCTTAAGTTAGTACTGTGTGCAAGAAGCTGAAAGAGAGTGAACACTAAGGGTGCATGTTGCGCTAGCTATTCCAGATACCTTGTTCCTTGAGGATAAGTTCCTTATAGCTGAATTCCATTGCTCTAGGCCCTCTGACTTCTGACAGGGCAGGTATAACCGCCACTGTCAGTCTACCACAGCCGTTACAGGAAGGGCTAAGGTGGCACGCACGGGGCCGTTGTGCAGGGTACGTGTCTATCAGGTATGGGATGCCTTTCTAAAGGTGGCAGGCGTGGCAATGGGACATGCCTGCAATTCGTAGGTTTTTTGGGTATGGTGGTCAGGCAGGAAGCCCTCCTACGATATACCGAGCTATTCTCCTGCGAATCGCCCTGAGCTGAGCCGTCCCTTGAGTGACGGGCTGCCTGCAGCCGGTTATGTCGAACTAGTCGACCCGAGGTCTTTGTGCCTCAGGGTGTTCGAAGAAGAATCAATGCGTTCTTGCTTGGGAGTGGCCCGAGGTCCATTGGGAGGAGCTCGGGTCTCAAAAGGGGTCAAGGTGCCCCAAACTCGAGACCCCCCAAAGTGCCTTAACCTCAGGGAGGAGGTGCGGGCGAGGTGGCTTTCGGCGAGTAGTTTACTTGCTGAGTTGCCATGTTGAACTCGGTGGGACCTCCCCACCGAGTTGTGCTCACGTCCGTTGTGCTGTCATGCTGAGTCACTATTTGAGTTAGGTCATGCCTACGTGTACCTGAGCTATGAGGTCGGGCCAAATCACCCTCCATCATATATATATATATGTGTGTGTGTGTGTGTATTTTATATATATATATATCTATATATATATATATATATATATATATATATATATATATATATATATATATATATATATATATTATATATCTTGGGTCAGGTCTAAATCAGTTTGGGACTGGGTGGAGCTAGTTCTGAACCAATAATAATTGGGACAATATATCAAGAACCAAAATTGGCCCAATCGATTTGTCCATCAGGTCTGTCAGGTCGGACCCATCTATTGACAACACTAAATATACCCCTATTTGAATTTGAGCAGATCTGTTTGCAGCCCTATCCTTTCCCTTTTACTCTTATGTATGTTCCTAATTGTACCAATTCTTTTACATTCTATCTCTTGTTCTTTTCTATCAATGTTTTAAAAAATGACCCAGATTCAGAACCGTTCTGGGCACCGATTTTTGGGTAAACAGTTTGAACAGACAGTCCGTTATGACAATAAAATTAAAATGTTAAAGTAAAAAATGGTCAAAAACCATTGAACTGATTGAATAGATTAATGGTTTGATTACCTACGTCAACGGGTTGTTGACTGATTCAACGATTTTTTGCTAAGGACTGAATTTGGGGTAAAACAGAACCAATTGCCTAGATGATTCCAAGGCTGAATGGTCCAACCGTTCGGGCCAATGGCGATTCAAAAACATTATTTCCTATTAAATCTCTACCAATATTTTCAACTTAAAAAAGAGACATGGATGGGAGAAGAGTGCATGAAACCCAAGATCCCAATCCCCCCACAGACAGGCAGGACACAATTTGGTGGGGCTAATCTTGACATGAGCATTAATTGCAGCATTGACTACTTGCTAGAAACACTATGAAAGCATATAGCAACATATCTTGTGGTAGCAATGGTAAACTGCAATACTCTAAATTTTGCACACTTGGGGCCGTAAATATTGTGATCATGATCTTAATTTGCAACATTTACAGTTTACAGAATAAAGCATGGAGTGTTGGGGTCTGCTGCCAACAAAATACATTTTAACACCCTACCATCAACATGATTGACACTGCACATTTCACCATGAGACTAGGATCAATCATAAAAGTGAGGCCTACTATGTATGAGATGTATGGTGTCAAACTATATTGGTAGGGCCAAGGGTGTTGAGTTTTTCATTCTATATATTTGTATTTGTACTCTTTTCAAAATGAGCATTGGAATACAAATGCAAGTATGTACAGTACAAATACATATAAAACAATACAAAACACAAGGTTTGACATTCTACATATTTGTATTTGTACTTCCAAATTGAGCCTAAATGAAAGTGATAAATACTTTTTAGGATTTCCACGTAATTTGCAATCTGGAGCAATCTTAATTAACACTTCTATTAAAAGGTAAAAAAAAAAAAAACACTCTAACAGGCATTAGATCCTGCTTCAAGTAATTTCATTCAAATAATAATAATGGAAATTTAGATTCAATCCACCTGATGGATTTTATTGGACTTTTTGGTTTTATTTATCAATAACTCCACTACCTATGATTTTATTGGACACCAGCGACTCCCAACTAGTGATCAACCAATTCACTGGTTAGTTTGATGCACGAGAATCTACCATGGAAAGTTACCTCTAGAAAGTACAGGAGCTCACCAGACAACTTGAGCACTTCGTGATACAACAAATCCCCAGGAATGTGTCAAAGCTTGCAAGCTCACTGTGAATTGACCTCAACACCACGGTTAGGATGGACACCTTGGCATAACCCAGCATCTTGGTGGTAGCCCTAATGGTCCTCCTCGTCTAGCAAGAACCATCGTGGATGGATCTGATCATGTAGTACCTACAGAACGACATTGTTCCTAAGGACTGAAGTGAAGAAAAAAAACTCACCCATAGGTTGGCTCAATACTGCCTCATTTGGGGTTATTGTCTGACATATACTCTCCCCTACCTAAGGTGTCTCCCTCCAGCTGAAGTTGACTATGTCATCAAGGAAATATGTGAAGGTATTTGTGGACACCTTGATGCACAAACCCTAGCATATAAGGCACTCCGGTAGGGCTACTTCTGGCCCACCATGAAGCAAGATGCAATCCAACTCGTTCGAAGGTGCAACCACTATTAAAGGCACTCGAACTTGCACCATTAGCCAGTAGACCCTTCAACACCCATCCCAAGTCCATGGCTTTTTGCCCAATGGAGGATGGATATCCTCGAATCATTCCCCACTCTGGCCATACAAAAGGAATACCTCATCATTGTAGTGGACTATTTTACAAAGTGGATCGAGGTCGGGCCCTTAGCATGCATTATCGTGTAGAACGCCCAAGGCTCCCTATGGAGAAACATTATCTGTCGCTTCGACATCACTCGGGTTCTCATTACCAACAACAACTTCTAGTACATCGATCAGAAGTTTGAAGCCTTTTGTGCCAAGCTCAAGATAGACTACCAAACAATAGCGGTTCATTGGCCGTAGAGTAACTGACAAACATAAGTGACCAATTGGACATTTGTCCACAGCCTGAAGATAAGGCTCGACAAGGCCAAATGCAGGTGAATTGAGGAGCTACCGAGCATCCTCTAAGCTTACAGAACCACACCATGCATGACCACCAAATAAACACCATTTAGCTTGTCATTTGGAACTGAGGCAATGATCCCTGCAGAGATCGGATCCCCCACTCTCTAAATAGAGCTTTTCAATGATGAGATGAACAATGAAGACCTCTATGCTGAGCTCAACCTAGTGGAAGAAGCCTGTGATGGAGCACACATCTGAATGGTGGTATAATAGCAAAGGATGGCTAGGTACTCCAACACCTATGTTAAAACAGATGTTTAAAAAAAGAGAGATCAGTTCTCCATCGAGGGGCCCTCAACTCGGACCTAGGCGTTGGCCATGGTAGCATTCTCATGAGATGTCTCTTTAGGCTCAAACGATCCAAACTCTTGAACTACACTATCTAGCTTTGAGAATTGGGCCATCGCCTACCACTAACAAAGAGGGAACCCTTCCTACTAGGATTCGGTGGCATAGTCATCTAGTTCGTTCTAGTGGGCCTCTGAAGCCTTATACTCAGTGACGCCTTCCTCCTTCACCTGAGCTACCTTCGCCTTGGGCCTCCTCGAGCCCTTCTTCAACTGTTCTCGGGCCTCCTTGAGATAATTGATGTGACCCATCAACTGGGCGTTCTCGACCTTTCATGTCTTGTATAATCGCCACAACCCACAAAGGCGGTTAAGAAGGTTGACGACTAAAAACACCGACTACAAGACACCAAATAGTTAGTATGCAAAAGAAATACTAAGGAAAAGGAAAAGTAGATAGAGCCAAGCTTACCAGCATGATTTGATGAAGAGTCGCTCTCTCCAAGAAAATGTTGGTATGACTACTAACCTCCTTCCTTATGCTTGGGAGCATCACACCCTGGGTTGCTCAACCACCCCCGCAATCTCGAGGGTGTCATCTGGCCGAACATACCAACATGGCACTTAGATGCTAGCCCTATCACCTACCTCAGCCGAGACATTCCCTAGAGCATTCCCCCTCTATGAGGAAGACTACCTTAGCTAATGAGTGGCCTCTTTGGAGTCAACCACACCACCTCCTATGTTGTCCTCGTCCTCTTCTCCTACCAAGGTGTGTTGTTACCAGAGCGACATTGGGTCTTCATAGTCATAGCCATTGCACTCGAAGTTCTTGCCACCTGGGCCACCCTCGTGGTCGTGGCCTTCATTAGCCTTGCTCTATCATCAACTCCAACCATGTTGAAATCTACACAAAGAACACGACGTCAATCAAAAAGCTATCAAACGGAAGGCCCACCGAGAAGGAAATGCACAACTTATGAACTTGACTAAGATTGCTCGATCGACGGGCTCACCAACTCGATAAGGGCCAACCTCTGAGATGTCGTATATTCCCCAATGTGTACTTGGACTATCCTCCTGATTGCAAGCACCTCTTCTTTCGATAGCTCGGTCTGTGAAGTTCCCTTATCCTTAGTCCTAGGAACAAATAGGGCCTCAGGAAACGACCTACCTCTTCGGCACTTGATGAAGAAGAATCCCTCTTTCCCATTCTTAATGGAAGAGGGAGCCCCGATGAGCACATTGGTATTCGGCCTGGCTAACAAGTAGTAATAACCCTGCTTGTGCTTCTTTAGATGGAGGAAATACCTAAACATCGACAAGGTGATCTCTATCTCCTTGAGAGTGAAACAACAGAGCAACCTGACCAAGTATCGAAATGAGTTCAGCATCGACTGAATGAGAAAAACCTAGTACTACCTCAACATTACCACTACCCTAGGATCTATAAGAAACCTAAGGCCAGCGATCAAACTGTGGACATACACACAAATCTCCCTAGGTCGAGCCGAAGTGGCTCTCTCATCTATTACCCGACACCATAGCTTGAACTCCTTAGGTATATAGTAGATCTTCCAGATTCAGGCCCTATCAATTGAGTCAAGGAAAGGCTACATGGGGCCGAGTCGAACTGCTCCCCGAACCTTTGCTCAAGGGCATGCCCTTTTGACTCCACATCAGCCTCAACGGCCTCATCTACGGATATCTCATAATCATTGTTTTCTTGCATCACAACATCACTCTCCTTGACCTCAATTGCATTGGCAATGGTCTCCGGAGCCCTAACCTCAGTTGCTTCACAATGAGGACTACTCTCCCTTTCGCCCCCTCATGGTATACCTAGAGAAAAGAGAAGAAAAGGAGGACGTAGTAGAAGACATCTTACCAAAGAAAGAAAAGAGCCTGGGACTCCTAAAATTTAACATGGAATGATAGTCAAACTCCAAGGCATAGGCATTCTCTAAATGGTAAAGTGAAATGGTCTGTCTACTCCCCCTTTTATAAAGGCATCCAATAGTCCAGATCATAGCAGATCAATGGTGCAGATTTGGTGCCACATCCTGCATGCGCATAACCCTGGGAAGACGAAACAACACACCCACACCTATACTAAAAATAGTGCAGCTATTGAATCCACCGGCCCGTGTTAGAAACGATGTAGATATTAGGCTGCCTGGTTTTCCTATTAAACCAACCTAATCTTGAGCCAACCAGTCCAAACAAATTGGAGTTCCTCGACTAAGGACCGCTTAGCTCCTCCACCTGAACACGACCAAGCACTACACTCCTTGACATCAAAACTAGGGGAGTGGTGTTCAAGTGATTGCCTAGTTGGCTAAAGGCACTACATGGTGAGGTCCATGGCTGTCTTCTTTAGGATGCATTAGCATTGTCATCTCGAGACTAATGGAGGAGCACAACCAAGAAGTGTCCCTTGCGGGCAAGGAAGTGGACTCCACCGAGGCAAGGGGACCCCTTGAAGACCCCGGTGGATATCTTCATCATGATAACCCTAGAAGATCATTCTGATTAGGACATAGATGCTCAATTGTAAATAGGCATTCCCCACTTGAGGTAAAATACTTTTGACTCTAAACTCAACTAAGCGTCCCTCTTGCATTCACCTTGGTTCTGACCAACTTGCACACCCCGGTTTGTCTTTCCCCCTCACTAGTTACTAACTTCTGGGAACCACTCATCAGGCCTCTCACTCTTCCTATAATTGTAAATCTTGGATTGCTGCTTCATCCCATTAAAAAAACTATTTGACTGCAGCCTCGATTCTACAACTTGTAATGCCACCAAATCCATTTATTTATATTCTTGTTTGGATACTTCCAGGTTTATAATGCCACCAAGTCTATCTGACTGCATCCTCAGTTCGAACTACCCCACATCAGACATCAAATCCTAAGCATTATAATGCCTGAAATTTTCAACATTTTAATAAAAAACAGTCCATTGAGCAATGACCCCAATGCACAAACATCCAACTTAATTATTAAATAAAACTAGAAAAATGTTATTATTATTATTATTATTATTATTATTATTATTATTATTATTATTATAATTTGAAGGTAAATAAAGAAAAAAATCGGGTAAATTACGAAGACCCTCCTATACTATGATGGTGAGACAAAGACCCCCTTCTGTTGAAATCCGCCGTTGCAATATTTTTTAATCCCCATACTACCTTTTGATAACTATTCAGAGAAAAACACTGTTCATCTTCCCCAACCTCACAATACATGAACAACAGTGGCGACAGACTTTGGAAGTCCTCCATCTTTCTCTTCCATGATCTCTCTTCTTCCCCTTCCCTTTTCTCTCCTCCCCTTTCTTCTTCCCAATTTCCTTTGTTTTTCGTTCCTTGTAGATGGAGAGAGAGAGAGAGAGAGAGAGAGAGAGAGTAACTATTTTATCTTGGCTGTTGGTGCCTAGAAACCTAGAGAATTCTGGTAGAGGGAATTTGGACGTTGTTAATCTGTTAACTATTTTATCTTGGCTACAAGTTAAGATGGACTTTCTCATGGTGTTAATTGTTCTTGACATCCGATAGGATTTTACTCGATCCAATTATCATTGCAATCACAGGTAACAATGTGGACAAAAGTGCCAATGGTCCTTCAACTCTAGATAGAGAACAACTTATTCAGATTCATAACAAGTTTAACACTTCTCTGGGAATTCTGCTTCAAGATTACATGTACCTTGTAGTTTTGACTTTAATGTTTCAAAAGAAGCTTCTTCAGATATCCTGAATAAAACAAATGGAAATACACCTATTCTCTCTACCATGGACTTGCTTGTTGTTCTATTGGCTGCTTTGGCAGCAGCTACACCTGATGCTATTGCACTTCTTTCTCAAAGAAATAGCAAAAGTTGTGATGATGATAAATGTAAGTTGAACTCCCTTGACCAAGCTGGTGGTTTTCATTTACAGAAGAAGCCAGTTTCTGGGTGCCCTTCAATTGGAGGAGAGAGAAGTAATAGTACCTCTAATCTCCAACAGAGATTCCAATTGCCAGGTTCACATATCTAGACCAAGCTTACCATTTCAACTATTTAGTTCCTCTCTTGAGGGTGGTAGCCTACCTAAATTGGGATCTTCCAGGAGATATTTTTCCTCAGACAGCAGTAATCCAGTGGAAGAGAGGTCTCCTTCATCCTCTCCTATTGTGCAGATACTTTTCCCACTGCATTCTGAAGTAAAAGTTTTGAAACATGAGAGAATGTCCATGAGTGGAGAGGATAATGCAGCAATTGAGACCAGCACAACTCGTGGTTGGACATCACCTCTGGAACTCTCTAAAGGGCCTAATGGAAGGCTCGTGAGTGGTTCAACTCAAAACCTACAATATCAAGGAGGATACATTTCCTCATCTGGCTCAAATCATTCACCTGCAAAGAATGGAAAACAGAGGAAATCGGGAAGAAGAAAGGGGAAGGGAAAGAAGAGAGATTGGGGGAAAAAGAGAGGGAGGACTTTGGAAGTCTACCCCTGCTGCTCGTGTATCGTGAGGTGAGGTTAGGAAAGATGAGCAGTATTTTTCTCTGAATAGTTATTACAAAGGTAATATGGAGATCAAAAAATATTACGACAGATTTCAACTAAACTAACAGAAGAGGGTCTTTATCTCACGGTCATAGTATAGAATCGGCCTTTGTCGCAAAACAAAGTACATGTCTTTGTCACGCACCCCATAGTACGAAGGTCTTTGTAATTTATCCAACTGTTACCAAGAAACCGCGGGGCTCACCAGAACACTACGAGAACACAACAAGCAAGAAGGACCCAACAAATTATTTGTTTATATCTTTGAGGTTTGAACACCTTAGGAGAAGATTGGACCCATACATCTCTTTATAGTGATTGACACTGTTGTTTAGATTCAACAAAGTTGAAAAAAATAAAGGGACCGTACAACATCAAAAGTACCCCCTACGGTTTGGATAGGACACCTATTATAAAGTGCATATAAATACAAATTAACCAAACCAACAACTACCCTTTCACATCAAATTTATGTGTAGCATGGAGCGTTATTATACTAGTCCCACACAACAGCCATCAAATAATTACGCCAGCTTTTTCTCCCTCTAAAACCTTTTGAATTTGGGCTTAATAACATTACAATTTAATCACATGGGATGGGCATTATTCAGTATGGACCCATAAGTTGAACAACCCATTAATAACATTAAAGTGGCCTTAAAAAATGAAAATGGGGTGTGACAATGTTTTGTAGAAATTCAACATTGTAACTTGAGGTAGAAAAAATTACCAATCTCATGGAGTCATAGAGCTCATGTGTACTTAAATTCTGCAGTTACAAAAGCAATGGAATGACATTTGACTTCATAGACAATCTTGCAAAGATGCATAAGGATCCTTTTGACAATGTAATGATGCTCATAATTCTTTGGTTTGTGCATGAATTGGAAAATTGGATTCCTTCTAGCAATGTTATGATACTCATAATTCTTTAGTAGTAGTTGCAGAATTTCACAAGTCATTTTCCGGACAAAGGATTGGTTCTTAAAAGATATATTGTTTTGATAGAGGTGTAAATCGTGCCGCCACCTGACCGGAATTTGGGCCAGCATGATACAACGGCACGTGAATTATGCCAGGCCTGACATGATGGTCTAGGTCTTGTTGGGCCTGGGGTTCTAGATCCACGGGCCGGCACGGCACAGCATGACTGTGCATGCCATGCCACTCACAGCTCATGTGCCAACACGGTCCAATTTGCGCTAGTCAACGGATTATTCACCGATTCAACGATTTTTGAATAAGGACCAGGTTTGGGGTAAAACGGAATCAATTGCCTGAACAATTTTCGGGCTGAATGGTCTAATCCTTTGAATCAATGGCGGTTCAAAAACATTGTTTCCCATTAAATCATATTTTTCAACTTGAAAAAGAGACATGGATGGGATATGGAACCCAAGATCCCAACCCCCCAACAAACAAGTACACAATTTGATGGGGCTCATGTCGACATGCTTCCAAGTTTTGTTCTTATATTCCCTGGCATTAATTGCAGCATTGACTACTTGCTAGAAACACTATGAAAGCATATAGGAACATATCTTGTGGTAGCGATGGTAAACTATAATACCATGAAAGGAGTATAAATATAAACATGTAGAGTGCAAAACCTTGTATTTTGTATTATTTTGAATGTATTTGCACTGTACATATTTGTATTTGTACTCCTTCCAAACTGAGTTTATCTGATTAGGACTGTTTGTTGGCAGGAGATCCGGGCTCTAATATGGGTTTTTAGAATGCATTTCCCCTCAGAAATCTTTTTTTGCAGCCCCCTCCTATGAATCTGCCTGTAAATTTGGCATCAATACTTGGGCAGGATTCAGTCCACCTCTAGGTGCGGCTAGGATTTCCTACAGGTGGACTGAATCACAAAAACCCTTAATTTGAATTAGATTAAATCTGTGAACTTTACGTACATTAAATTATGAATATTGGTTTAGAAATAGAGTGGATATGCAAGGAAATAAAATGAGATACACAATTGATAGATGCATTTCAAAAAGAGAGAGAAAGAAAAACCCGTGGATGTATTCATGGAACACAACTCACAATCACACTAGTACAATTTCTGCTTGGCAAAGGAAATTATGTACATCTATGAAGCAAGAGGGTACCAACTATGTATAAATACAGGATTTTAAAAACATAAGAGATAAAAGAATTTAAAAGAGGCGAACTTGATCAGGAAGGAACCAGAAGTAGATGGGGATTTGCTAATATTAGGCGAGGAAGAAACCACGAGTACGTGGGGATTTGCATTTATATTCTTTCCAAATTATGTTTTATAAAGAGTACAGATACAAATATATACGTACAGTGCAAATGTATACAAAACACAATGTTTTGCACTCTATACTATATATTTGTATTTGTACTTCCAAACTGAGCCTAAACGGAAGTGTTAAATACTTTTTAATTAACACTTGCATTAAAAGGGAAAAATAAAACACTCTAACAAGCATTATATCCTGCTGCTTCAAGTAATTTCATTCAAATAATAATAACGGAAATTTAGATTTCAGTCCTCCTGACGGATTTTATTGGGCTTTTGTATCAATAACTCCACCTATCATTCATTGCCACCTCCCCTGAAATTTGATTCATTTTTTACGCTGATAAGTCCCAAACTTTTTCACTAAAAGACAAATCGTCCCACTCATAAGTCTTGTCCTAGTTATCCCACTCATAAGGGTTCCCACCCTCTATAGTTGGTTGCACTTGAACTGAAGGTCCACGTCTTTCTGACCCACGGATAATGGGGTAGGTGGTGTCCATATGATCGCTTTCATCTAAGACACTCTTCCACCATTGCATGAGATCGTCTGTAGGCGGTGGAAGATCAGGAGTTGTCTCGTTAGGCATTTCTCCTGATCGATTACTTGTGCCCACAGTTGTAGAATTATCAGAGGCCGCCTTGCTAAGAATTTCTCCTCCTGATTGGCTCGTAACGCCCTCACTGGTGGAATTATCAGCCAATGGTCTGAACCATCGAGAGCTTTTTGATAAGGTACGAGGCTGAGGCCTGATAGCTTTGATCTTCTCAACTGTGCTGTACTTCGCTTTCTCTTCTTTTTTGGGGGCAAACTTATTATTGCTCAACCGCGTGTTGCAATAATTCTTTATGTCGTTCGCTGTTCTTCCGGGAAGTCTGCCGGCAATTAACGACCATCTGTGAAAAGAACGACTATTTAGAAAGATAATTAATTAGTTTCAGTTTATTTTAGTCTGCTAGCTGTTTCTAGCAAGAATTAGTTCCCAAGTAAATTTCCATCAGCCTAGCTAGTCTCTAAGCGGACTCTTTCGGTGCCATTTCAACAGTACTAGTGCAACTTGAACCAGTAGCAATTATTGGCCTATAATATAATATTTGCATTTCCAATATTGGACTTTCTAGCAAGGCTTTTCGTTGATTGTACTCCGGTTCAGTTTAACATGTGATGGTGCGCAATTTAGTCACTCCTATATGGCAAGGGGCCACACTCTAAGCTGGCGACGAACGGTACCTGAGAAGAAGAAGAGAATGAAGGATTCCCGGGAAATTCTCCTAGCGGGAACACTCCGATGCTTAAGTTAGAATTCTGAGGGAGAAGATTACAGGGAAGATGAAGAAAGCTAGAGTGCAGATAGCGCGAATGCAAAATTGCCCTTTCTCTCTGGGGGTTGGAGTTCTTATATAATGGTGTCCTGTCAAATTTGACATAACCGCCTCTGATTCTTTGCCGCAGCCGTTACTTGCTAGGGCTGCGTAGGTCACTACTACATGGTACGGCTCTGTCAAACAGGGGACACCTCTCAGGTTTGGCAGGCACGCCGCCGCCTGGTGAGAGACGTGGGTGCAGGGCTCCAGGTTTGGCAGGTATGATTGTTAGGAGAGATCTTCCTATGATATGCCGAACTGTCTTCCTGCAAGCTACCTTGCACCGAGCTGGAGGTGTCATACTGAGGTTATTCTACCTGAGGTGGCCTATTTAGGCCTGTCGGAACAAATGTATTTGCACTCTTCTGGAACGTTTGTGAACTTATTAAATGGCTGTAATGAATGTTGGGTTGACTTACTGTACCCCAAATATTGCGATTAATCATTAACATTTTTACCCACTAAAATACAAAGCCAATAAATCATTCAACTCAGCCGCTTCAACCATGACCAAATAGTCCACCTCTCTCTCTCTCTATCTCTCTCTCTATCTTTATCATATTCTTAGGCCCTGCTTGGATGCCTACTACGATGGGATAATTTCTTTTTCCTTTTGCAGCTTTTCCATTAGAATGAATATATGTTAAGAATTCATTGATATGTAAAGAACCAGAATGAATCATTTGATTTCATGTAACATTCAAACAAAACACCCTGCATTAAACGACTTTGGAATTACCTGTTCCCTAAGAGCTTATGAAGCCTGATAATCAGATCAACTTCATCTGAACTGAACTCCCTCTTTCGATACCAGGCCGGAGATAGTTCAACCATCTAAGCCTACAGCTCTTTCGACATCTATTCAGCCCTGAAAATGCAATGACAATAACAATCAAGAAAGGTTGAAGAAAGAAGAAACAAAGAAATATATATCGATCATCAGATAAACCATGGACGAAGAACAAATAAACAGTGTAGGTAGGTAAGTACCTGCTCTAAGAGGAACCTTACACCACTTGCCTTCTCCATACCTCTCAATGCACTTCCTTAGAAGCATATCTTCTTCTTCAGTCCATGCACCTTTTCTCAAACCCAAACCACCATCCATAACTTTAGAAGATCATGTCATGTTCTACAACTTGCAATGCCATCAAAGCCATTTATTTATATTCTCGTTTGGATACTTCCACGCTTACAAACTCATGTACGTGCACAAAGCTCAACCACATGTCATCAGGAATAATGCCTACATTTAGCTTCTCTGTTTCTAATAATAAAAAACATAAATAAGTACTTATTATTATATTATTAGGTATCAACTACCAGTCATAGCCTTCTCCACTTATCTCCCCAGCTTCAGCTAGACTAAACCCACGTGAGAAAATACTTGGTTGAGCAAAGAATAAAAAGTGAGGAGGTATGACTTCTCTGTTTCTAATTAATTGCATGGACATTTTAGCCAGGGTACCTATCCTATTAATTAATTTCTTTCACATTGAACGATGATATGCCAAATGCAAATCGTCCATCAAAAAATATCTTTGATTTTAAGAACAAAGATTTTAAAAAATAAAGGGATAAGAACTATCAACTCAGCTCAGCTCACTGACAGAGAATTCTGAATTGTAGCCCCCAATAATCTACTAGTAACCCCCCCTTATAAATCACATCCTATCCGCAGATTTGGCATCAATTCACGGTCAGAATTCATTCCCTTTATGGTGGAGCTAAAGAATTCTGACTTGGGCTGATCAGTCATTTTCTCATAAAAAGGGGGAAAATTCTACTTTAGTACCCTGAACTTTGGGGGTAATGTCTAGTCAGTATCCAAACTTTCAAACGTGTCACTGTAGTACCTAAACTTTTAAAAAGTGTCAAGTTGATCCCTTCCGTTAACCGATCATCGGTTATCAGTTGGAAATGCCAAAACTATCCTTCAAAATAAGACATTGTTCATTGCCTTCTACCTTGAGACTGAACCATTTATATATCTTGGAAGAAAAAGAGAGCAAAAACATGAAATATGATAAAGGGAAACAATAATGGAATGTAAAGAAATAACTAGACAAAAATTTGTTTCAGATCTAAAGGTAGAAGACAATGACTTCATTAGTCTAGAATCTCAAACACATCAACTCATTCAGTCTCAAGGTAGAAGACAATGAAGTGTCTTCTTTTGAAGGATAGTTTTCACATTTTCAACAGATAACTAACAGTCAGTTAATGACAAGGATCAACTTAATTGATAATTTTTGAAAGTTTATGTACTACAGTGACACATTTGAAAGTTTGGGTACTAAATTGACACTGCCTTCAAAAGTGAAGATGTATCTGCCACCTCCATATCTCGTTTTGGTAACTTTGTTCTTCATAAAGTGAAAATTGATTACTAACAGTTTTTGGTAACCAGAATGAAAGAATTCGATGTTATTCATTATGTTGTGCAATATTGAAGCTTGAGGTAGAAAAATTATCAATTTCATTGTGTAGTGGTGAGCCCATGTATATAAATTCTGCAGTTACAAAATTAAGCAATAGAGTGATATTCAGTTTCCATAGACAATCTTGCAAAGATATATTGTTTAGTAGAGCTCTACGAAATTTACTTGGGTGAAGAAATAAAGCATAACTGGTGCTCAAATTTTCTATCATCTATGCTGGAATGAGATTTGATTCTCAAGGAACAGGACAAACAAGATTAATTTCCTTGAGGTGTACCCATCATGGCTCTTGCCTCCCAACACCCAACACCCAACACAGTCACTTAGATATACTATTCATGCTTGGTTTCTCAAGTGTCATGTGGCTCCAACAAGGCCAAGTCATTGGCAAGGGAACGGACTAGACAATATCTCTGAATTCTAATTATTGAATAAGGCCAATAAATACATACAAAAACTGATAAGGAGTGGGACTCGTTTGGAAGAATTAATGGCAGTCTAAAGCATGCTTCCAATGATTAGAACTAGGGTTGATAGTCAGTTGGTGACTTTTATCTGTTATTTGTTGTTGAGGGGTGATTTGGCCTGACCTAGTAAATAAAGGATACGTGGACACGACCTACTAGTAGGATGACAATTCAGTCAGGAGGGCCTTATTAGCAATTTGGGAACTAGGGAGTTCAGGCACCTCAGCACCAAGGTCGCACATAATGAACTCCAAAAGCTTCTCAACGGATTCTGAATCTCTCAGGATCATGCCGCATAACGGCAGGCCTTATCATCTCCCCACTTGGATCGGATAGTAACGATAGACTTTATTGACAGGTACGTTACTCTCCTTCTAAAGCGGAACAGGTCCTATCAACACGGGCCAAGGATCTCGGAGCCGTTTCGTGAGACCCACGATAGCTCAACTATATAAGGACATCAACCACCCCATGACCCGGGTATTACACGATTAAGTGCATTCTAGCTCTCCTATTTCTCAAACACTCAGCTCGTGTATTACTATTACTGACTTAAGCATCAAAGCGACCCTGTTGGGTTAGCTACCTTGGGTTCTCTAACTCCTCATTTTCTTTGTAGTTCGAATGACCTATTTGACAACAGATGACCACCGACTTAGGCTTTTAATTTTTTTTTTTAAATTAGAATTTCAGTTGACACCTACTGAAACATAAAGCAAAAAATTAATACAACAAATGCATGGGGTGCATATTGATTTTTCAATAAAAAAAGTGTTTCTTTAATTACGAAACTAAAGCCTGAAACATCAATTCAAAACTTCTAAAGACAATCAAAACAGCCGGGCAAGGTTTTCTTGCAGCATCTTGGATCCATTACCATGACAAGATCACCCTAGATCATATCCTTAATTTCTACCATCACTTGGAAATATGCATCCACATCTCTTCTCAATAACTCTTGAAAGGTAAATATAAAATGCTTTAATACCCTGAATAGACACCTCTGTGTATTGACAGAGAGTTGTATCGGTAAAAAATACCTTTCGTGTTTACGGCTTGAGAAAGGTAAAAGAAGCTTCATAAAGAATATGGGTTTACGGCTTCTTCAAATACCAAGACAGCAAGCAATAGATTATGCTCAAGCTCTTGGGTCTTGAAATGAATAAATAATAAAATAACAGGCCTTAAATCATTAAGAAAAACAGACTTGTCCCTAGATCAGAAAGTGGTTTTTCAACATTACATTGAGCTCAATGGTCACTTATAGCTTTGGGATTCGTTGATGCAACACATGAAGGTTGGTTATTGAAATATCCCAAAGTTTCACCTGCATACGAGTAAGAATACTAGTTAGGTGCCTATCCAACTTATCAGAAATAATAGCCTCTCTGAAGAACATTAAGTATAACCATTATCTGTAGACCTTGTTGTAAGCAGCTGTGAAAAGCACAAGGTGAAGTTGGAAAAAGCTGGTTATCTATGTATATATTCCAAGATATGATGGCATATGATACATACATTAGGTACACAAGGATTATATGTATGCATAACAATCATTCACATGGCATTGTAATCCCGGAGTCAAGGTGTTAAGAAGCATAGAAGATAAGGTGGATAATAATTATACTTGAATTTTACTTTCTTGAACATTGATAGTTCCCTCTTATCTCTTTGTTGTCACCCATTCTAGTGACATTGACACATTTATATTCAATTGTGTTATGACCCAGACATTGTATTATTGCAAGAATCCAAGAGAATGGAGTTTAATAATAGATGGGTAAGAAATATTTGGAACTTCTCCCTTTTGGGGTGCTTTAGGGGGGTTAGTGACAATGTGGAAAAAGGATGTGGTGGAAAGTCGAGAGGAACTGATTGAAAAATACTCAATCTCAGTAGAATTCAAGCAACAAGAGGATGATTTTGTATGGGTGCTCACAAATGTTTATGGGTCAAATGATTACAGAGAACGAAATGAATTGTGGGAGGAATTAACTGATATTAGAGGACTTTGGTATGAGCCTTGGTGCCTGGGTGGGGACTTCAATGTGGTTAGATTTACGGAGGAAACCAATAATACTAATTAGAGGGTGACACCTAGTATGAGGAAGTTTAACAGGTTTGTGGATGCCTTTGAACTCAAAGAGATACCATTAGCCGATAAGACATTCACTTGGCCAAATCTCCAATTGAGGCCCACTTGCTCCAAATTTGATAGGTTTCTATTCTCTTTGGATTGGGAAGAACATTGGGGAAATCTAGACTCTAGGGCTCTTCCATGATTGACCTCTAACTATCGGCTTATAGTGATTTGCAAGGAGGAAATGAGCAATGGTGGACCTGTCCCCTTTAGGTTTGAGAATATGTGATTGTTCCATCCTGGACTCACTAAAAGAGTAAGGGAGTGGTGGTATGAGTGCAACTCAGTGATGGATTAGGAAGGAATAAGGTTCCATAAGAAGCTACAATTCTTGAGAGCAAAGATCAAGGAGTGGAATCAATTGGAGTTTGGAAGGCTTGATCAAAGGAAGAGATCCTTGATGGACAAGATTGAGAGCCTTGACTTGAAAGAAGAAATGGAAGACTTTGGAGAGGTAGAGAAGGAACAAAGAAGAGGTTTGAGAAGTCATCTTGAGGACTACCTACATGAAGAGAAAATTAGCTGGAGGCAAAAATATAGATGTAAATGGCTATAAGAGGGAGATAGAAATACCAAATTCTTTCATTCTTTGGCAAATGGGAGGAGAAAGAGAAATTCTATCTCCAAACTAGAGATAGATAGAGTTGAGTTAACACAACAAGATGATATTGCAAGAGCCTTTTTGGGACACTATAAATCAATTCTATGAAGGCTTATAAGTAGGGGTGATGTTAGAAGGGTTGCATTCGCCAGATGGAGAGAAGGTTTGATTTGGAAGAGATTAAGGAGGCTATTTTCTCTATGGATAGAGCAAAATCTCCAGGACCGAATGGCTTCATAGTGGCTTTGTACCAAGAGTATTGGGATATGGTGAAAAATGACCTTTCTAGCTTTGGTTCCAAAGAGAAAGATACATTACACCCAAAGGATTTCAGGCCAATCAGCTTGGTAAATAGCTTGTATAAGATCTTTGGAAAAGTGTTGTCTCTAAGGTTGAAGGAAGTGTTGCCAAATATTGTCATACCAAATCAATGAGCTTTTGGGAGTAGAAGACAAATAACAAATCAAATTCTAATTGCTAATGAGAGTATGGAGAATTTTAGCAAGGATAGAAAGAAGGGAGTAGTGTATAAGTTGGAACTAGAAAAGGCCTATGACTTGGTAGAATGAGAATTTTTGAGGAAAGTTTGACCAAATTTGGATTTGGGGCTAGATCGTGCAAATGGATTATGGGGTGTGTTCATAATTGTCATTACTCGACACTAGTTAATGGGGCAGTGGTTGGCTTTTTCCCAACCATCAGGGATGTAAGACAAAGAGACCCCCTGCCTCCTTTCCTGTTTACATTGATTACTGATATTCTGGGGAAATTAATTTGTAGAGCAGATTAGGGGTCTTATTAGAGGCTAGAGAGTTGAAAGGGAGGATAACCCCCTCACCCATCTACAGTTTGCAGATGACATGCAGTTTTGTGAAAGGGGAAATATGAGGTATATAAGGAACTTGAAATTGATGATACACTTCTTTGAACAAATGTCAAATTTAAAGGTGAACTTTGAGAAAAATTGTGTTGTAGGTGTGAATATGGGGGAAGGTGAGATCCAGAAGACTACAAAAGTGCTAGGGTGTGAAGTCTTAGAGTGGCCTTTGAATTATTTGGGGTTGCCATTGGGTGATAACCCAAACAGAGAGAGAGAGAGAGAGAGATTCTAGAATGGAAAGAAACTTGTGTCTTATAAAAGGAATTACCTTTTTATGGGTGGGAGGATAACACCGATTATGGATACTCTAACAAATTTACCTATTTATTTCATTTCAGTATTCAAAATCCTGATAATGGTTTCCAATAGATTGGAAAAGATGATGAGAGACTTCATATGGGAGCTAGGAGAGGAGAAAAGGGATTGTAGAGTAGGTTGGGAGGTGGTGACCAGGTGTAAAAATAGTGGTGGTTTGGGTCTCAAGAACATTAGAAAAAGGAATATAGCCTTGTTAGAGAAATGGTTGTGGAGATTTCCACTAGAGAATGAGAAATTGTGAGCCAAGATAGTGGTCAGCATACATGGGCTGGAGTTAAATGGATCGGATGCTGGAATCCGAGCTAGGACTACATGTGCTTCACCTAGGAAAGCTATTCATGAGTTATTACCATTTTTCCCCTCTTATCAGGTATGACTTGAATTCAAGTAATGCTATAAAATTCTGGTAACAAACTTGGGTGGGGGATGCCCCTCTAAAGGTCCAATTTCTTTCTTTATATGCCCTTTCTGACCTTAAAAATGAGCCAATTTCCTCCTTCATAACCCCTCTCCTCTTCCACTTCTTAGTTTGGGTGGAATTTGGGTTTGAGAAGGGCTGTGAAAGACTCAGACCTTGTGTTACTTTTGTCTACAGGTTGTAGAAGAAAAAAGGACTAGATGAGGGCTAAAAGGACTATTTGTATCTTTAGAAGTTAATTGGAATTTATTTTGGACTTCATCATTTTTTTAGGGTGCCAAGAAAAAATTCATCTATGAAAGGAGGAAGAGAAAGACAATGAGGGTTGAATGTAGTGTTCTTCTTTTTTGTTTATTTTGGTTATTAAAAAGACGATGAAACTCAAGTGGAGTATTCTTTGATTGTTTATCTAATCATCATGGAACAATGTTCATACCCTATGGTTGTATATTTTTGATGAAGTTATTTAGATATATTTTATATATGTTTTGTTTCAATGTTAAATACAGGTTCTTTATATGAAGAAAAATATTTAAATAAAATAAAATAAAATATCTTTAGAGACAGTAAAAAATTAAATAGGTATCTTATCATATTACTTTAAGAGGCACATAAAAGTTGGCTCATAATCAATTGGAGGCAGTTAAACCCTCCTCTAAAATGGACTTTTAGAGGCATTCTTACTCGCCTATAAAAGGCTTTTAGCGTTAGTTTAACAGAAACAATCGTATGTGCCTCTAAAATCAATTTTAAATTATGTGCTTTTGAAACCTAGAGGCAGAGGCAGGGCTTTTAGAGGCAATCACCTGGTTATCTCCTGTTTGTTTTAGAGGCACTTTGTGGATATTTAGAGGTAGTTATGACCACCTCAGTAGATGGATTTTCCAATAATATCAACCCTATATTTCTAATCATTAATGACAACATTCTTTCATATGGTATTAATCCTTGTTGGAACCATATAACACTTGATAAACCATCATCCAGTAATGGCCAATATCGAATCTAAGTGAATGTGTTTGAAGCCAAAAGCCATGGGTACAACTGAAGGAAAATAGTCCTACTTGTACTGTTTTGGAACAAACCCATTTACTAATCAAAATTGATTCCATCAGAAATATATATTGAAATTCTTTTAGTACTTAGGGCGCATTTGGTTCATGTATAAAGCAAAGGAGGATGAGTGGTTTGCTTGGAACATGATATTAAAGCGGGGAAGATAAATCCCTTTTATCCTAATTTTCTTAATAATGTTTGGTTTAACTTGAAGAAACAAACACAAAGAAGCAATTTTTTTGTGAAATTCTACAATTACTAAATTTTTTGTTCATGTTTATTTCATGCTAATTAATTGCCATTTCCTATAGTATCATTGCATTATACGAAGGAATCGAGTTTGCCAATTCATCTACAAAACAAACAATGAGCATCATTAATTGCATTACCAAAAGGAACCCCACAAAGGTCAGGCCTAGCACAGCCCACGACACGAGCCCAAGTGGGCCCGTGTTGGGTTAGGCTGGGGCTGAATGTTTTTTAGAAAAAATGAAAAAAAATAATGAATAGGTTAAGTTAAAAAATATTAACAAGATATATAATTAGGTAAATAGGAAATTGAAAAAAATTTTAAAATTTTATTTTTTATAAGTTTTGATGTATATAATTGTTTTAATATAAAATTGAAAACAAGTTACTTGGAATAAAATTGAAAATTAAAGTTTCTATATATAATATGGAAATTTCAAATGATTATGGGAATAGACATTCCGATAATATATATACATTTTCTTGTTTTCAAAAAGATTTTAAAACAAGTTATTTTTTCTTGTTTTCATCTATGTTTAACATCTATGTTTTAATATATATAATATATATAATACATACAACTTTCTAACATAGCATAGGTAGAATTTCATCTATGTTTAACATCTAATATAAAATTTTTATATTTTAAACCATAATTTTGAGATAAATATTTATATTCTTGTTTTCTCGCTCTAGAACTTTTAATATATATAATAAAATTTCTAATCTTAAAAATATGAGTAGAAATAACATTTAAAGCATCTTGTAAACATAAATTTAAGATGTGACATGCACATTTAATATGAAATAATTTACCATTTAAACATGGTTTTAATTAAGATTTTAAAATATTTATTGCTGAATCATTATTACTAGCATTATCAAAACTAACAGAAAATAATTTATTGTCAATTCCATAAGCATGTAAAGTATTTAAAATACTTGCAACAATAGTTGGGTGAGTATGTGGCCGTTCAAGCCTAGTAAAACTTAAAAATTCTTTTATTTAAAAGCCAATTTTCATTAATAAAATGGCCGGGTAACACAAATATAACTTATGTTAAATTTAGAAGTCCAAATATCAGAAGTAATTGCAACATTAGAATTAAGGTTTGATAACATATAAATTAAATTTTGTTTATATGAATAAAAAATTTTAAATCATTTGATCTAATAGTATTCCTAGAAACTTTTTTAAATTATGGATTTATAGAATTATGTAATCATTTTTCAATTTTAATATTTTAACTAACAAAAATGGTTGTTCAACTTGTACAATGTGTTTTGCTAATTCTTGTCTCATTATTTTCTTGAGAATATTTAAAAGTACCAAACCACCCCCTACGCCCAATTTGTGTTTGTGTTGTTTCTCTCCCCTTCTTCTTCTTTTTCTTCTTCTTTCTCATGGTTGAGCAAATGTATGTCCAAATAGCTAGTACCACCCTTGCTACAATATCTAAAGTCTTTCCTACATTTTTGGCATACAGATATTTTTCCCTTCCCTTGAACCTCCTTTTCTATTTTAAATATTTTTCAAACCGGGCTAATCAACTTAGTGGCCTTCTTTTTCTTTCCCCTAGTATTAGTAATGGGGGTAGAAGTTCCATCAATATCAATAGCATCCCTATCGGTGCTAATACTACCATACTACGACTAAATATCATCAACATTGAACATGTTGGGGAAATGGTTTTGTGAGGAGCCAACCATTTTTTTTAATTATAAAAAATAAAACTTTATTTAATTGCACTTACCCACGTGTGGCTTAGTATTTCTTTTGCATACTAACTTTTCAATGTCTTGTAGTTAGTGTGTTCGGTCGTCAGCCTGGTCAACCACCTTCGTGGGTTGCAAAGATTGTACAAGATGCGAAAGGTTGAGAACGCCTAGTTGAAGGGTCACATGCATGGTATCAAGGAGTCTTGGGCATAGTTAAAGAAGGGGCTCAAGGAGGCAAAGGCAAAGGTATATCGGGTGAAGAAAGAGGGCATCGTCGAGTATAAGGCTTTAGAGGCCCACTAGAATGAACTAAACGACTACGCCACTAACTCCTAGCAGGAGGGGTTCACTCTTTGTCAACGGGAGGTGATGCACCAATTCTCGGAGCTAGCCGGTGTAGTTCAAGAGTTCAGCCTGTTTGATCCTAAGGAGCCATCTCGTGGGGATGTTGCTGTAGCCGACGCCTAGCTCTAGGCTGAGAACCCCTCGATGGAGAACTGTTCTCTCTTTTCTAAACATTTGTATTCACCTAGGTATGTTGGGCTCGTAAATTTTGTACCGCTTTTCTTGTTAATGGAAACTTGTTCTTTTTGTCGAGCATATTCTTTGTTGTGTTATTTCTCTCTCTTCTTTTTTTACTAAGTTATTACACTTCGAGGCTAGGTTGGTCATTAGGGTTTATACACCGTGGGTCTAGACAATGTCGCCTTTGCGGGCGCAATGACGACCATGGGTCTTATTTGACAAGAGTGCTTGAGGATGTTGGTCATGGTGCTCAGCCAACTTTTCCCCGACTTTAGGCAAAGCTATTTTGTAGAGTTTGGTTGTCACCCTCTTCCATGATGAGTAGGGGTATTGTTTCCACCATGCCCATTTGGCCAATTTGGCTTGGGGCCTCGGCCATTTAGGTCGGTCAGGTCTCTTAGCCCTTCTAGTCGGCTCGACCACTGAGTAGCACGTTCATGTCAACACGGGCCATTGTTGTGCATGGTTTTATTGTGCTTGACCATTCAGGTCTAGAGAGGTTGTGTGTGCGGTGCCATGGTTTGAGGTCATCAGCCGTTAGAGTCCAGTTATGCTGTGTGTGTGTAGTGCGTACTTAGCTACTATTGAATGAAAGAGGCTTTATTTCATAAATTGTTTGTACAAGGGATGCGCTATTCCATTTATTGACAATACATCCTTAGGTTCCCGGTGTTCCAGCTTCTCGGCATGGGTTTCCCAACGAGGTTTTCTAGCTTGTAAGTGCTTGTTATGAGTACTCTGGTCACTCTATACGGTCCTTCCTAGTTGGTTTGTCCAGGCTCGTGCACAGTAACTTTGTGAGGGACGAGGTCTCATGTCTTGAGCTCCCTTCGCCGGACTTTGGTGTCATAGTAACTAGTCATCCTTTTTTGTTGTGCCACCATCTGGATGTGTGCTCTATCGCGTACTTCTTCCACAAGTTTGAGCTCGACAGAGAGGTCTTCATTGTTCGTCTCGTCATTGTAGAGCTCTATTTGGAGAGTGGTTGATCCGATTTTTGCAGGGATCATTGCCTTGGCTCTGAATGATAGGCTAAGCGGTGTCTATCCGGTGGTCCTACACGGTGTGGTTCTGTAAGCTCAGAGGATGCTCGGTATCTCCTCGACCCACTTGCCTTTGGCCTTATTGAGCCTTGTCTTCAAGTTGTGGAGTAGGGTCCAGTTAGTAAATTTTGTCTATCCATTACTCTATGGTTGATAATCACTATTATTCGGTGGTCTATCTTGAGCTCGCTTGGCGCAGAAGGCTTCAAACTTTTGGTCGATGAATTGGGAGCCATTGTCAGTGAAGAGGACCCGAGGGATGTTGAAGCGGTAGATGATGTTTCTCCATAGGAAGCGTTGTGTGTTCTATGTGATTATGTGTGCCAGGGGCTCAGCCTCGACCCACTTTGTAAAATAGTCCACTACGATGAGGAGGTACTTTTGCCTGGCTATGGTGGGGAATGCTCCGAGGATATCCATCCCCCATTAGGCAAATAGCCACGGACTTGGGATGGGTTTGAGAAGGTTTGCTAGCTAATGGTGCAAGTTCAAGTACCTCTGATAGTGGTTGCACCTTCGAATGTGTTGGGTTACATCTTACTTCATGGTGGGCCAGAAGTAGCCCTACTAGAGTGCCTTATATGCTAGGGTCCATGCATCGAGGTGGTCTCCACAAATACCTTCATGTATTTCCTTGATGACATAATCGGCTTTAGTTGAGGGGAGACACCTTAGGTAGGAGAGAGTGTGTGGCCAGTGATAGAATTGACCCTGGATGAGGTAGTACTGGGCCGACCTATGGGTGAGCCATATTTCTTTGGTTCAGTCCTCAGGAACAGTGTCATTCTGTAGGTACTGCATGATTGGATCCATCCATGATGGTTCTTGATGGACGGGGAGGACCATTAGGGCTACCTCCAAGATGCTGGGTTGCACCAAAGTGTCCATCCTGAATGTGGTGCTAAGGTCGGTTTGTAGTGAGATTACAAGATTTGACAAGGTGCCGGATTGAACGTTCTTGGCTCTGGGAATCTGTTGTATGATGAAGCACTTGAGTTGTACAGTGAGCTCCTGTACTTTCTGTAGGTAGCTTGCCATGGTGGGTTTTCGTGCCCTGAACTGACCAGTGACTTGGTTGACTTCTAGTTGGGAGTCGATGGTGTCATCTGGCCAAGGATGGTGTCATATTCCGAAGCCCAACTATTAAGGCCTCATATTTTACCTCTTTGTTTGATGCCTTGAACTCGAACCTCAAGGCATATTTGAGAATGGTACCATCTGGTTTAAGGAGAAAGAAGTCGGTGCCGCTTCCTTGCTGGTTGGATGATCCGTCCACATGGATTCTCCAAGCTAGTGGGACCTTGGTCGGATTTTGAGCTGAGAATGTGCACTTAGCCAAGAAGTTGGTCAGGGCCTGGGCCTTGATGGTTGGCCAAGTTGTGTAGTCAATGTCAAATTCGCTCAACTCCAGACTCCACTTGATCAGGTGCCCTGATGTCTCTGGCCTATGTAGTACATGTTTTAGTGGTTGGTCGGTTAGTACTCGAACACTATGTGCCTAGAGTAGGAGACTGATTCCTGGGTTCGGCTTCATGAGTAGGGGTTGCAAGCTTAAGTAGCACTTCAACTCCTAGAAGGATAGTTCACACTCCTTGGTCCACTAGAAGTCTATCACCTTTTTTAGTGCCTTGAAGAATGGCAGGCAACGATCTATGGACTTCGACATAAATCTGCTCAATTTGGCTATCCGTCCATCGAGACACTACACTTCCTTGTACATCCGCAAAGACTATATGTCCATGATGGCCTGAATCTTCTTTGGGTTTGCTTTGATCCCCCTTTGTGTGACCATGAAACCTAGAAACTTGCTGGAGTCGATGCCGAAAGCACACTTCTTGGGTTCAGCTTCATCCGATATTTTTTGAGGTTGCCAAAGACTTCCTTTAGGTCGGTCAGGTGCTGATCTACTTTCTTGCTCTTCACTAGCATGTCGTCCACATAGGCTTCCATGTTTCGATTGATTTGTTCCTTGAAGATATGGTTCACTAACCTTTGGTATGTTGCGTCGATGTTCTTCAGCCGAAGGGCATCACCTTGTAGCAGTACAATCATCGGTCCGTAATGAAGGAATTCTTATCTTTGTGGTCTGGATGCATTTGGATCTGATTGTACCTGGAGAATGCATTCATAAAGCTCAAGAGCTAGTGCCCCATCGTAGTGTCAAAATCCGGTTGATCCTCGGTAGGGGGAAGCTATCCTTCGAGTAGGTTCTATTCAAGTCGATGAAGTCAATGTAGATTCTCCACTAACCGTTGGCCTTGTTGACCATCACTATGTTTTCCAAGCAGTCTAGGTAGGTCACCTCTCAGGCAAAGCCGACATCAAGCAACTTCTGCACCTCTTCGTTGATCACTTGCCACTATTCGGAGGCAAAGCTCCTCTTCTTCTGCCTTACAGGTTAGTAGCGTGTTTAGTCGGTGGGTGATGACCTTGGGGTCAATTCTATGCATTTCTGCTACTGACCATGCAAACATATTGGCGTTGTATTTGAGAAATTGCCCAACACTATCTTGGAGGTCACCTTCTAGGAGGGGTCCTATATGAATGGTTTTCTCTAGGTTGTTGTTAAAGAGGGGCACCTAGACGAGGTCCTCCACAGGCTAGTCATGTTGTGTCCTTAACTCATCTCTTAGATCCATACTCTCCGTGGTGAGTGCCTCACTAGTGTGGGGTCTTCCTCTACAAGCCGTTAGGTAACATTGTCTTACGACTCTCTAGTTTCCTTGGGCGACACCTATTCCATAGGGGATAGGGAAATTCACAGCCAAGTGGTACGTGGAGATTGAGGCCCACAACGCATTCAACATCGGTTGACTGATGATGGCATTGTATGGTGACTGGATGTGAACAACGATGAAATCCAACATCGCCGTGGTAGTGATCATCACTTATCAGCAATGGTAGAGCGATCTTACCTTGAGGAATTAATGAGTCTCTAGAGAATCCTACTAGAGGGGTGTTGACTGGCATGAGGTGGTCTTTCCCAATGTTGAGCTGTTCGAAGGCCTCTTCAAAGAGGATATCGACCAAGCTCCCTATTCCCTATGTCCACCAGTATCCTTCATACCTCGAAGTTGGCAATCTCAGCAGTTATGACAAGAGCGTCATCATGTGGTGTTTGCACCCTAAGGTCATCGTTGGTGAAAGTGATGGGTGTGTCTTGCCTCGGTGTATTCAGCTCCCTGTCTTCAACCTGATGCAACCTGGCATAGGCCTTGTAGGTCGAGCTGTTCTCTCCTTTGGAGGCCATCTCGCTCAAGATGACAACGATGACCCCAACCGGTAAAGCTCTGGTTGGGGGTGTGTCAGCACAGTGCGGTTCTTCTCTAGGCTTGTGCCCCTTATTGTCCATGAACCTATCGAGGTACCCACGTCAGACAAGGTCTTCCAAGTGTTGGCAGTGATCGTGGCAACTCTCAATCTCATGGCTGTGGTCCTGGTGGAAGTTGGAATATTTCTCTCAGTTCCTCTTGTTGTTCTAGGACGTATCTTCTCAGGTCACCTAACGAAGTAGCGGTCACACATATGAATCAGTATTTTAGCTCTTTCCGCTTCCAGTCGTGCCGATCCTCTTCGTTCCTGCGCAGGTCTTAGTTTCTTCGGCGTTCATGTACTTGGTCACATGTTTCATGAGCATGGTCAGGTTGGGCAAAGGATTCTTTTGCAACGAGAAGTTGAACATTAACGTGCACATCCGTTCATCATGGAGGCTACGGCCATAGATTGGTTCAGGGCTCGGACTTGAAGAGCCTTGGTGTTGAACCTTGTGAAGTAGTCTCTCAAGGATTCTCCTTTCCTTTGACGCACTTGCATAAGGCTAGTTGATGTTTTCTAGTGCCTCTAGTTGGTGGTCAATTGCATCAGGAACTACACTTCACTCCTTCGGATGAGTCGTGCTGGTGTTGCGATCTCGTGGAGGGTTGCGACAAAGGTCTTGCATATCACTCCCTCGAATGAGCCGTGCAACATCATTATCGCCTTAAATCCTTCGAGATGGTCGTTAAGATTCGAGGTCCCATCATACTTCTCAAATTGAGGTGGTCGCCACCCAGACAATGGGAGTTCATCTATGATTTCCTAAACGAAGATGAGCTCTTTGGCAAGATGCTAGCCGCAGTGTGGTTCTGCTGGTCGGGTTGTCAAAGGAGCTATGCTATGGTCTACTTGGCTGCGTTCCAATTCGGCCAACCTTTCTCATAGATCCCTGATCTCGGCTTCTCCGTCTACCATCACCATGTTCTTGATTTTCTCTACTTTTAGAGCTGCTTGTCGGTCTTGAACTAAGATGGATTTGGCTATCAAGATTGGGGGTTGCTGCAAGCGTTGGCCGAGCCATTCTCGCACTGGAATCCTGGTGCCTGAGTGTTGGGATCTACTATAGCCGTCATGAGTGCCATACCATGATGGAGAATCAGACTTCTGGGACAACTAGGGATGCTCGCGGTCTTATTGGCCTCTTTCTTGGTCTATATGGTGCCTTTTGGGGTCCTTGATGCGAGGATCAACCATTGTAGGCGCCTACATGACAAGGCGAGTGGTTGGGAGAGCCTATGCTAGATGCCCCAACGTTTCCATCATGGCAAGGATGTGATCAACCTTCTACTAGATGGTGTGGAACTGTGCGGGGTCGACCGCTGTCTGATGCTGGGGTTCCCAAGGCAGAGAGCTACAAAGTGATTGGGATCCCCGAGATGGAGAGTGGGCTCTAGAGTGGTTGGGTACGCTCTTAGGCATGACTGCTTTTGGTGTATGATAAGAGGTTTGGGAGATGGCTTGTTGTACGTTTCCCATAAATGACACCAATATGGTGTTGTCCGATCATAGGTGTTCCGAACTGAGGCCATAGTCAAATAGTTCTACCAACTAGATGAAGCCGAGGTAAAAGGATGAAGTCGTACACCGAGATCTGCAATCACAGGAGGCCCGATGAGTCGTTACCTGGGTAGACACTCAAGTTAGTAATTGGTGAGGGGGTCGGTTTAGACAAACCAGGGTGCACAGGTCGGTCAGGATCGAGGTGAATGAATGCATGAGTGGTGCTTAGTTGAATTTAGAGTCAAAAGTCCTTAGTCTCAAATGGGGAATGCCTACTTATAATCGAGCATCCGTGTCCTGATCGGACTGAGCTTCCGGGATTGTCAGGATGAGGTTTTCCACCGGAGTCTTCGAGGGGTCCCTTGCCTCGATGGACTCCACTTCTTTATCCGCATGGGATACTCTTTGGTTGTGCTCCTCCGTTAGTTTTAGGAGTCTGATGCGGGTCGAAGATGATAGCCACGGACCTCGCCACATGACACCTTTAGCTAGCTAGGCAATCACCCGACCAGATACCCCGGCTAAAATGTCCATGCAATTAATTAGAAACAGAGAAGCCATACTCCTCACTTTTATTTGATATTATTTTATTCCTTACACAATGAAGTATTTTCCCATGTGGGTTTAGTCTAGCTGAAGCGGGGAGGATAAGTGGAGAAGGATATGACTGGTAGTTGATAATAATATAATAATTGATAAGTTATGCTTTTGTTAGAAACAGAGAAGCTATGTACGCATTCCTGACATGTGATTGACATTAATTTGTGCACGTAACTGAGTTTGTAAGGCTGGAAGTATCCAAACGAGAATATAAATAAATGGCTTTGCTGGAATTGCAAGTTGCAGAACATGACATGATCTTCTGAAGTTATGGATGGTGGTTTGGGTTTGAGAAAAGGTGCATGGACTGAGAAGAAGATATTCTTCCAAGGAAGTGCATTGAGAGGTATGGAGAAGGGGAGTGGTGTAAGGTTCCTATTAGAGCAGGTACTGTTTTTATTTGTTCTTCGTCCATACATGGTTTATTTGATGATCGATTTATATTTCTTTATTTCTTCCACCTTTCATGATTGTTATTGCATTATTATCAGGTCGGGTATCAACAGGGAGGAGTTCACTTTAGACGAAGTTGATCTCATTATAAGGTTTCATAAGCTCTTAGGGAACAGGTAATTCCAAACCTATATTGAGAAAAAAATAAAGAAAAACTCAATCATTTAAGTCGAGAGAGTGTTTTAAATGCTTGTATATATAAAAAATTCGGAGTGAACATGCCAGACTTGCCAGTGTTCCATGTGTGCATAGAGTCCGGATTACCTGCCAAACCCTCTACCAACAAGATCTCATACCATACATCTCATACATAATGGGTCCCATTCTCATGATGAAATATGTACGGTGTTAGATCTTATTGGTAGAGGTTGGGAACGTATTTTGTTGGCAGAGTATGGATCCTAACTAGTGTGGGAGGTGTAGGTCCTATGTAAGCCGTGGCCCATGTGTATGGAACACTTGCATGTTCAAATGATAGAAAATTTTCTTCCACCAAGGATAGAAAATTTTCCGTCTCGTCTATCCCCTAAGGATAGAAAATTTTCTGTTCCATCCAATGAAATACTGCCACTGCACCTATTTGTTTGAAACTCAAATTTAACGGAGTCTCGACTTAAAACGGCAGTCCAGACTCCAAAAAGCATTAAATTTTATTAACTCGCTCAATTTTAATAAAGTCCTTTCTTCTTCCTTTCACCACCACTACAACCAACCGCCGCCCCTATACAGCACTGAACCCAAATCTCCACCACCATTGGAACTGCCACTGCTTTTCTTCTCTTCTCAGTCCCTCTCTGTTACTCACAGTTCTTCCAGACAGCCATGGTTGAGATCGGCAATGCAAGGAGCGTACTAGCAAGCTCCTGTCTCACACGACGCCCTTACTCCCATACCTACATTGAAGCCGTCTACGAGGCTTACATCGTAGAAATCATTGTTAATATCGCTGACAGTGGTGAATTTGGAAAGTGTAATGTGTGGTGTGCCACCACCCGCACACTTTAGTCAATTGCAGTCTCCGGTGATGCATTTACCGTTTCCTGTGTCGTCAATGTTACATCTGGTGCGAGCCCAAAGCCCGGCGAAACTATCCAAATGGTGTGATGAGCTGCATCGAAGCACCGGGTGCCAAAGACAAGCCACCCTCTCTAAGGACGGCACCACCATTCACTTGGCATTAGGATGTTAGTTAGAGTTACCTAACAGGAGTGTTTTTTCTTTTTTTTTTGGTAATAAGAAGATTACAGAGAAAAAGAAAGAGAAACAGAGTTCAAAAAAATCCAAATCCTTAGTCATATGGGCAAAACAACAGTGAAACATCTTGACTATGAGTGCTAGAAGCAAAGAAACATTTCGCCACGATTCCATCAGCTTGCTTTAATTAGGAGTACAGAAGCATGTCGATGGGGAGAGAGGAAAACCACAAGAGAGAAACTTGAACCGACGAAGATTGTAGTGGCGAAGAGGGTTCTTGATGTGGTCGGTGAGGGGTGAAACTATTGGCGGCTGCAGCGGCAAGAGGCAGTGGGTGGAGAGGGGAGGGAGAAGAAGAGATGAAATCAGCGGTATTCGGGAATGAAAAGAGAGAGTGGGTACGAAGGGTTAAGCGTATTTGATAAATAATGAAGTCCATATGATAAATTGCCCAAACCTGCCTTTACCGGCATGTTCACTCGTTATAGATTGCTCAATCCAATCCGGACTGATGTTATTTGCTTGCTTGAAATAAAATCAATTTAAAACGTTTCAGAGGAAAAAGTCCGGTGTTGCACCGGTTGTCCATCACTGATATAGTGTCCGTTTTTATCTTAGTGCTTTAAGAGAATCATAACCACAATTGTAGAAAGAGCAGACTAAACCAAATTGAAACTAAATTATTTTCCTGTTATAATTAACTAACTCGATCTTGCCGGCCGGAAAGAGCAGACTAAACAAAATTGAAACTAAATTACTTCGCTGTTATCTCAATTCTCAGATGGTCGTTAATTGCCGGAAGACTTCCCGGAAGAACAGCAAACAATGTAAAGAATTATCGCAATACACGGTTGATCAGCAAAAAGCCCGCCTCCAAAAAAAAAAACGAGAAAGCGAACACCACAGTTGAGAAGATCAAAGCTATCAGGCCTCAGCCTCGTAACTTCTCAAAAAGTTCTCGATGGTTCAGACCATTGGCTGATCCTACCAGTGAGGGTACTGCGAGCCAATCAGGAGAAATACCTAACAAAATCTCTGATAATTCTACCATTGTGGACACAAATAATCAATCAGGAGAAATGCCTAACGAGACATCTCCTGATCTTCCACCGCCTACAGACGATCTCATGCAATGGTGGAAGAGTGTGTTAGATGAAACTGAGATGGAGACATCCTGCCCCATTATCAGTGGGTCTGAAAAAAGTGGACTTGCAGTTGAAGAGCAACCAACGACAGAGGGTGGGAACACTTCCGTGGAAACAGGCAACACTGATGATCATGAGTGGGATGATTTGTCTTTTATTGAAAACATTTGGGACCTTTTAGCTTCAGAAGTGGATATTATTTGAATAAAATTACTTCTTAGTAGGTTTGGGAGGAGAGATGTGTGTGATTAGTCATTATTTGAATGAAACTACTTCAAGGACCCAATGCCTACTAGAGTTTTAATTCTAATTCTTAATTAATAGAAGTGTATTAATTATAAGATTGCTCCAGATTGTAAACTATGTGGAAATCCTACAAAGTGTTTACTTTTATTTATGGATTGTAAATTGAACCATGTTTAAATAATTTGTGGATTGATATAGGTTTTGTTTGGATAAGTTTTTTCTCGTGTTTTTCTAAGTCTAAAAAAGCAAAAGTCTGCTTATGGGTTTTTATTATATAAATATTAGCCGGGATCTGTGCCATGCACAAATTTTATTAAACAAAATTGAGGAAGAAGCCTTGCTCTATGACTTTTCCAATTAAGCAGTGCTCATCTAAGTCCAACTCAAGCATTATTTTTTGGGGTTATTAAGCAAAATTGAGGATCTCCCACCGAAAATGAAAGCACCACTAGCTGATCTGAGGATGTAACCAACAATCTCTCTCCTAGACTGCTTATGGAAAGCTCCATTAGTGGTGGTCAAACTCTGGGTGGGGCTTTAATACACTACTTTATGTACTTTTGTTCCCTCTGTGCAGGTCTTTCTTCACATGGGGCTGATGGAGGAGGGGTCTTGATAATTACATGAACGCATGTATTGACATGAATGAAGGGTCTGTAAATTAATGTAAAGATGGATTAGTCTTTATAAAAGCTTTTCCTTCCTTTACAGCGTCCAAACAGTTCCTTGATCCACGGCTGCTTCGTTTTCTCTTATAGGTTCTCCTATAGACTACATTTTCTTATATATGCCCTTTCTTTGGGCACCACCACTTTCTGTCCTCTTGTTTTATTTTAAGAATTGGCACTGTTTTCCATCTTAAGATGATAGAATTATTTCCTCAATAAATAATTCTGTCGATCTTCCACATTTTCTCATTTGATTAGTTGCATTTTAATTTTTAAAGCTAGGTTTATGCCCTGTCTCTCTCCTTCAGAGATCCTATTGTCCGTTAGTCACTCAGAATAGAAAATTTTCCATTTTTAAGGACCATTGAATCCTTGTTCCCTACTTCCCCAATCCCAAAAGATCCCGTGTTTGGTTTGAGCTTTAAAATTATTAGGGTAAATTAAAATTTCCATATTTCTGCAACATGCTTTTAAACTTTCCCCCACCGACACTTCCAAATTTCTTTCTTGTGGATACTTGAGAGAAATTATTCAATAAATACACCTCTTCTGTCGTTAATTTGACGGAGATGAGACAATAAAATTACTCTCTGGAGAGAAAAATACAAAATTTTATATTGTCCTTCTCTTATACCAAAGAAACAGATCCCACTTGCCTCTGCAAGTTTACAATGCTTAAACTCCGCTTTCCTTTGTTATTTGGAAGGCCAAGCTTTTAATTTGTAAAAGAGACATTTTAGGGGCATTTCCATGGATAAAAACTATATATATATATATATATATATATATATATATATATATATATATATATATATATATATCAAGGGAAAATTTTGGAGATGTCAAAATTTTTCCAACCTAACCAGGTTGGATTGGTTTCACTTTGGCCATTTGTAAATTGACCAAAATCGAACGACTAGATGATATATATATATATATATATATTATATTTTTAATATATTTTTTTAAATACGGGAAGTAGGAAATTTCCCACAATTCTTAGTCTAAAATATTTTATATCATAAATTTAAAATTTAAATTTATTTTGTAATAATGCCACTATACTTTTTCTTAGTTTAAATCTTTTGAACTAACTAACCAAACTGAAAGTTGACCTAAACCAATACAACCCGAGTTGGCCGATTTTCACTAATGGTCAGTCGATTTCAAGTGACCAACTCCTTAATCTGACCAAGTCAATTTAGTTGGCTAAACAACCTATAACCAAGTCGAACCAACCCATGAACACACTTAATTTCAGCTAAATTAATAGTCTAATCTTTAATAAATAACAATAATTTAATCTCCAATAATTATTAAAAAATTATAGTGAAAATACACAATTGTTTAAAATATATTGATAATGAAAATTCAATAAATAACTAATAACAACACAATAAATACAATAATTAATAAAATACAATGAATACTAAAAAGCATATTAAACTAGTAAAGAAATAGTATAATCTCTAAAAAATATTAACCAATAAATTCTAACAAAAAATAAAATAAATAAAAAAGCACAATAAATTAAATTTAAAAATTTAAATAACAGTATTTTAATTTCCAATATTTATTAAAAATTTTCTATTAAATAAAAAACAAAAAAATTATACTTAATTATTAAAATATATTTATCAAAAAACATAATAAATAATTACTAAAAAATACAATATATTTTAATTATAGTATAGATAACTATAGATTAAGATTTTAAAATTATTATTAATAAATATTTAATTTTTTTGAAAGTTATTTTCTAGAATTATTAATTGATATAAGTGAAACTAGATATTTACAATATTATTTAGTTATTTAACTAATATCATTATTTAAATTTTAAAATATTATTTATTTACTTTAATTAGTAATGTATAAAATTATCATTTATACTATTATTACATAATATTTTTAATAAATTTGTAAAATATTAAATTACTATTATTATTTTGAATATTATGTTATAATTATTTTTCTACTTTTATGAATTTTTTTGAATTTATTAAATAATTTCGTTATTTTAACTATTTAAAATCTAGTGATGTTAAATATTTTTTTGCTTAAAATATTTGTTTATTTAAATATTGAAATAATATATAAAATTTTTAAAAATTTTCGTTATTTTAAAGTTATTACATAACATTAAATACTTTGTTATATAATTATTTAGCTATTTTATTATTTTCATTTTAGATATTTAGTGATAAATAATATGTTAATTTTTATTGTTAAACTTTTTTTTTATTTTAATAACATTTAAATTGAGTAATCCGGAAAATCATAACTTATAATGTTAGGACATAATTTCATGACGAATTTTGTAAAAATATAAAATTATTAGCAATATGAATATTATTAAATAAATTATAATTATTTTTTTTGTTTTTAATAAATCTTTTAATATTATTATATAATTTTGTTAGAATATTTAAATATTTTTAAATTCTTTAATTAAAAATTTCCTTAAATAAATATAGATAAAAAGTGGGGCAGAGGATAAATAGGAATTAGAGATAATTTATGAAATAAATAGGAATTAGAGATAATTCAGGACATAAATGGGAATTAGTGATAATTTAGGAAAAAGTGGGGGAGTTAGTTTATGAGAAATTTTAGAAGAGGATATTATTTAAGTTATTCGGAACATGTGGGGTGGAGAGAGAGAGAGAGAGAGAGAGAGAGAGAGAGAGAGATTTTAGGTTATTTTTTGTGGGAAAAGAGAGCATCTCATTGGTTGTTTCAAAAATGACATGGAATAAAAAGTGATACCATAATTAATAATACTACAATTATTGAAAATATTGTAAAATATGGTTAATTACAAATACTATAAATATTATAAATATTGTTGATACAAAATACATTACTTTTAATAAATAATGTTAATTAATTAAAATACTGTAATTATTAAGACTACTATATTAATTAATAAATTCAATATTTCAATATATACTTAATTAATTAATAATACTGTAATTATTAAAAATACTATATTAATTAAAAGTACAGTTAATACTGTTAATGAATAAAATACTATAATTATTTTAATTAATGTTAATTAATAAATAGTTTAAATGTTAATACAGTTTTTAGTAAATTATAATTTACATTATATTAATTGATAAATACAGTTAATACAATTAATTAATAAAAATATTGTGAATTATTATAAATATTGTAATTATTATTAATAATATAAATTTTAAATTACAATAATTATTATTACTACTCCCTCCCTCCCTCTCTCTCTCTCAAATGTCTTTTGGAAATGTATTAATAATATGCATTAAAATGATAGGTCTTGGAGAAACCAAAGGTCTATTTCTCTAATAGTGTATAGCTTTATTAATCTAATCAAGATAAGCAATGATTACATTTTTTTTATTTTTAAAACAAAAGAAAATTGGAAAAATACAAAAAAATGAGAAATAGAAAAATAGCTTCTTTCACAAAGTAATTTTAATGGTTACATTTTTTAATTTTTGGTAATTTATCATATTTATTGGAAATCATGTTAATACATTTTTCGTTATTTTCTTTGATAATTTCTATTCATTAAATATAATTATCTACCATTTATAGCTTAAAATATATTTAAGTAACTAATTTAAATATAAATACTTTCAGTTATTGTTTAAAAACGTAATTATATTACTTACAGTTTCAAATATAATGTAAATAATATTTAAAATAAAATTTAAATTATAAATTACATTAATTAACAATTTTAAAATATTAATACTGTAAAATACGATTAATAAATAATGTTAAATAATAATATTAATACTATAAAATACAGTATTTTAATAAACACTGTTAATTAATAAATACTATAATTAATAATACAGCAATTATTGAAAATACTGTAAAATATGGTTACTTATTAATACTTTATTTATTAAAAATACTTAATAAAAATACATTATTTTTAATAAATAATGTTAATTAATCAAAATACTATAATTATTAAAAATGTTGTAATTATTAAAAGTACTATATTATTTAAAAATACTTTTGATTAATTAATAATACTGTAATTATTAAAAAAAATATTATATTAATCAAAAGTACAAATAATATTTTTAATTAATAAAATACTTTAATTATGTAATTACTGTAATTGTTAATACTATTTCTTATAAATTATATCTTACACTATATTAATTATTTAGTTAATATTGTTTTTGAAGAAATACTATTAGTTAATCAATACATTATTTTTAATAAATATGGTTAATACTGTTAATTAATAAAAATGCTCTTAATTATTAAAAATCTTATAATTATAATTAATACTGTAAATTTTAAAAATCAATAATTATTATTACTACTCCCTCCCTCCCTCCCTTTCTCTCATTCACTCACTTCTCTCTCTCTCTCTCTTAAATGTTTCTTTTTAAATATGCATTAAAATAAGAGGTCTGGAAAAACTCAAAGGTCTCTCTTTAATAGTATGCAGTTTTATTAATCTAATCAAGATAAACAATGATTACTTAAAATAGATAAATAGCTTCTCTCAAAGGAGAGACATGCTGAAGTGGACCGTCCTTATCATTTTTCTGCATGTGTTTTGTTGGAGCCCGGATCTATTGCATAATCCTTCTAAAGAGATTTCTGTACATCAAATAAGAGAGTGCCATGTCAGCATTCTCTCATGCTTAAATTTCACATGTGCCAATGGGAGTGATAGACATTTCAAACGTCCTCCCATTCTATTTTTAATGTATAAAAATTTTAAAACAAATAAAAAATATGAATAGGATTTTTTCATCTTATTTCGTTCAAATAAAAAATAAGAATTTACACGATTATCAACTGGAATTGTGTTCTATCACTTGTTGTTACTAAGAAAGGTTTGTTTGCTTTTGTCGAGTCCGATCCTCCACAGGTCTATTTCGAGTGCAAGATGTCACCACAGGAGACAAACAACCGAGCTATATGAGATTCTCTTGAATGGAAGTTTGGCTCTGTACTTAATGCCTATTGATCCAAACATTGCAAATATTTATATACCTGTGCCTATGGCATCATCAATGATCAATACATGAAGTTGGGTTTAAACGAGCATTTGAGAGTTTGAGCCGACAAAATCATTTGGGTGGAAGGAAGTAAAATTTACAATGAGTGTCTTAGTTCAGGCGTTCAATTCTTAGAAGTTGGAACTCCTATTCAAGGTTTTTTCTACTTGGTGACATTTAGCTCTATAACGGGAATCGAAAGTTGGATGCAAATGTCGAAATTCCTGTTATTTATTTATTTTTTTAATTTTAATATATTAAAAACAGAATGAGATGACGTTTGAAACATAGAGGTGTAAAACTGGCCATGCTACGCCAGCACGGCACGTGCAAAGTGTGGGCCATGTCGTGTTGGCCCGCAGCCTGTCTTAAGTTGTACTGCCCTCCCTAGGGATAATTTGGGGGGTTGGCCTGGCACGGCCTACAGCCCAAGCCCGTGTGGACCCATGCCATGTGGTGCCGTGCCACGGGTCTAGGCCGAAAGGACTGTAGGCTGTGCCATAGGTTGGGCCTTGGGCGTGGGGCGAACCAGACCAAACTATTTTTTTTTTGTTTTTTTTTGACATTTTTGATTTTTTTCTTTGCTAAGTAAAACTAAAATATTTGAAGTCAAAGAGACAATGACTCAAAGTGAATAACAAATTGAAAGAAAAATAGGAATTTTATTTCATTTAAATTTAAATGATACAAAGCATACAATTGTTGGATGAATGAAATATGAAATTTGAAAAATGGAATAAATTAATAAAATATAAAAATACAATATAGTTATAAATTGAAAATAAACATTATGTTATTAAAAAATATCAAATAAATAAAATTAAATTAAAACCAAATTTACAATAATTTGAAAAAATGCTATACAACTATTTAGTATACAAAAAATATTGACTTCATCATTTTCTCTTATTGTTCTTAACTTTAATCATCCGCATCACATGAAACATTAGGTGTAGTGTCATGCCCTTCTTTGTCTTGTAATCTACATCATCCAGCCAATCTTTAAAGCATATGCATACTTCTAGAATTTCATCATTCATACAGTTTCTCTTGTTATCAAGTGCCATGACGGCAAGAACTGGATTATCTTTTACATGTTCACTCCACTAAGCTAAAATATCAAAATTATTTGTTCCCTCTAATGTGAATGAAAAATCACCTAAAATAAAAAAAAAAAATTGCTTGTAAATAAAAATTAAGTTCAGTAAATGAACTTGTTGTCGAGGCAGTGGATTTTTGCCTCTTACTTATTAAATAAAAAAGTTTTTCTCTTCCACTATGGACTCAAGTTCAGAAGTGGAAGTTGTAGTTGTACAAATTGTAGAATTTTTATTATTCATTGTTACTTTAAATTCATATAAACTATACATTACAAATAATAAACTATTAATTTCTTATTTCCAATTTCAATATTCATATTTTCACAATATGTTTCAAGTAAAATATCTAAACCGCCTTTCCTAATCCTAGGATTTAATATTGCAACTAAGCAATAAAGAGGAGAAACGTTTCCCAATATTTTTTTAAATTTATTTTCCATTATTTCAACAATACTTTTAAATTGTGGATTCTTTCTATATTTTGCAAAACAATCACTAATCATCATTAGTTGATAAGCTAAATTACAACTAGTTAGATAAAAAATACTTGATAATTCATTAGTTGCACCATAAAATTGTTTTAAAAAATCTCTTATACAAATTATTGACATGTCCAAGTCTTCCTCAAATATAACACCAATAGGCATTTTTGTATTATAAAAATCACTAAGAATTTGTTTGTGAGAAGTACAACTTTCTAACATAACATCGGTAGAATTCCATCTATGTTTAACATCTAATATAAAATTTTTATATTTTAAACCATAATTTTGACATAAATATTGAAATTCTTGTTTTCTCGCTCTAGAACTTTTAACATATATAATACAAATTCTAATTTTAGAAATATGAGTAGAAATAACATTTTAAGCATCATGAATACATAAATTTAAGATGTGACATGCACTTCTGATATGAAATAATATACCATTTAAACATGGTTTTAATTAAGATTTTAAAATATTTATTGCTGAATCATTATTAATAGCATTATCAAAGCTAATAGAAAATAATTTATTGTCAATTCCATAAACATGTAAAGTATTTAAAATATTTGCAGCAACAGCTGGACTAGTATGTGGCCATTCAAGCTTAGTAAAATTAAAAATTCTTTTATTTAAAAGCTAGTTTTCATTAATAAAATGATCGAGCAACACAAATATTACTTATGTTAAATTGAGAAGTCTAAATATCAGAAATAATTGCAACTTTAGAATTAGATTTGATAACATATAGTTGTTCAACGTACCAAACCACCCCCTCCCCCCCCCCCCCCCCCACGCCCAATTTGTGTTTGTGTTGTTTCTTTTCCTTCTTTTTCTTTTTCTTCTTCTTTCTCATGGGTGAGCAAATGTATGTCCAAATGGCTAATACTGCCTTTGTTACAATATCTAAAGTCTTTCCTACATTTTTGGCAAACAACTATTTTTCTCTTCCCCTGAACCTCATCTGCTATTTTAAATATTTTCCAAACTGGGCTTACTTAGAATTTTGGTTCGAAATCCCAACTTGATTTCAATGGTTGAAGCCTTTCAACTCTAAGAGTCCAAGCCTCCCAAATTGCTAACTTGAGAGTTGAGATACTTGAGTTGTTGAGCAAACCTTCTTCTTGTTGAAACTTCAGTAAAGTTGAGAATTGGAGAATCAGAGAATGTATGACAGATTGAGACTTGAGAGAGTATGAGAACTAGAGAAGGGATTTAGAGAACTGTTGAATTGGTGTGATGATAATGAATGGTGGAGGATATGACTATTTATAGGAAATGAAAATAATTCAATAGCCCAAAATAACTTAAAAGCTAGCCATTTTTTAGTTGTTGGGAGGGGTATTTTGGTCATTGTAAAGTTATTTATCATTTTATCCAAAATGACCCTAGGCTAGATGTTATATAGCTGTTGGGGGCATTTGTGTCATCTGTTCTCCTCCCAAAACCAAAATGCATAAATACCCCTTTATATATTTGTTTATAGTTGTTGGGGTATTTCTATAAAAAAATATCCAAAAAGCTAAAACTAGTCGTTGGGGACCACCCCAATGGCTAGTTCATCGGACAGGCCAAGTGCAGCCCGCGAGCCGTGTCATGTGCTGTACCGGCACGTGGGCTGTGGGCAACATAGCATGCACAGTCGTTCCATGCGGTGCCGGCCCATGGACCTAAAACCCTAGACCTAGCAAGACCCAAACCATCCTGCCGGGCGAGCCCAAATTCAGACCGTGCCGCAATGGCCCAATTTACACCTCTATTGAAACATATGTTATTTCCACTTGCACATATAAAATTTAAGGATAGGAGAGCGTTGATAGTAGATCTAAGTGAATCAGTGAATGTGTTGAAGCCAAAAGCCATGATGGGTACAGCTGAATTGAAGAAAAAAAAATAATCTTGTTTGTCCTGTTACCCATTTACAATTCAGAACTGTTTTCATGAAGCTACTTTCTACTACTTGGCTAGGCTGCATTTGGTTGCATGCAAAACAAAGGAGGATGAGTAATTTTCTCCCAAATTGGTATTAAAGGGGAGGCCGGACAAATATTTTTTTATCCTATCTTTCCTATTAATGTTTGGTTTAACTCGAAGAAACAAACAGGAAGATATATGGTGCCGTACGTGAGATATAAATTTTAAGAACCAATCCTTTATCCGGAAAATGACTTGTGAAATTCTGCAACTACTACTCACTTTTTTGTTCATGTTTATTTTATATTAATTGTCATCTTTTGTAGTATCATAGCATTAATCGTTAGAGGGAATCCAATTTTCCAATTCATGCACAAACCAAAGAATTATGAGCATCATAACATTGTCAATAGGATCCTTAGGTATCATAAAATTAGCATCACAATCGATCGGTTAGTCATCAATGATATATAGATCTAAATTCGTGAGTCTTTTATGGATGTAGATCATCTAAATTCACCCAAGTAAATTTCGTAGAGCTTTCTACTAAGAAATGTATCTTTGCAAGATTGTCTATGGAAGCTGAATGTCATTCCCTTGCTTTTGTAACTAGAGAATTTACGTATACATGGGCTCCATCACTCCATCTTCTACAAAAGCAGCGTCACCACCCCATTTTCATCTTTAATTTTAGGGCCAACTTTAATGTTATTTAATGGGTTGTTCAACTTATGGGTCCATATCGGGGAAACATGATGGGCTAATGACTTCCAATCTCTTTCTTAAATACACAAATAATTTAACTCAAAGAAATAATCAATGTTTTAAAATCCGAATGTGGTGCTGCAACAGAATGCAACACTACAACACTTCACATTCTGAATATAATAGAGTTGAAACCAGCCCCCCACAACATAATTTCCCACAACATCCCACACCATGTATCCGTCGTATATTAAGAACATTTTTTAATGATGCGTCATTATTTTTGATATTATTATGGAGAGATGTTTCTAATAGATGACAGTGATGTGCCGTGGGATGTTGTTGGAGGCTGATTTGAATTCCTGAATAATACCCACCCCATGCGGGATTAGCCATAAATTTGATTTGAAAGATAGGGTGGTTGTGGGTTGGGTTAATTTGTATTTATATGCACTTTATAGCTGGCGTGGGGAGCCATCAAATTCAACCAATTCCTGTGCTAGTTATTGAAACCAAAGCGGTATTTTGATGTTGTACTGTCCCTTTTTTTTTGGAACTTTGTTGAATCTAAACAACAGTGCCAATCACTATAGAGAGATTAGTTTTTCTAAATATTGATAGTTATACTATGGGTCCAATCTTCTCCTAAGGTGTTCAACCCTCAAAAATATAAGCAAATAATTTGTCGCGTCCGTCTTGCTTGTTGTGTTCCCGTGGTGTTGGGTAAGGCCCATAATAATAATAATAATAATAATAATAATAATAATAATATCATTTTTCAACTTTTATCTAATAATTAAGTTGGATGTTTGTGTTGGGGAATATGGGTTTCTGTAATTTAGGAGGAGAAGCTCTAAGGCACGTCTGAAGACACTGTTTTTAAAACGTTATTTGCCCCCACTCAATTTTACTGAGTTTGCTGTTGGGTTACAGGCAAATTTGTTCCCAGGATAGTTGAAGAGTCTCCAAAGAAACCTTCTGTGAGACTATAGCAGACCGGACTGAGAAAGAGAAAGATAGTGAATTTCGAAATTGTGTGTTTTGGAGTCTGATTCATGCTCCTTAAATAATTTGTGAAAATGTATGAGGAAAATGTAGGTGCTGGTTTAGAGAAGGCACCTTGAACAGTTACAATTTCAACCATTGTGACTGTTTAAAAAGTTGTTAACAGTTGGTGACTGTTAACTTTGAATTGTGCCTCTTGATTACACCCGATCGAATCGTGATCGTTGATCTCATCAATGGTGATCAACAGTTATCAATGCACCAAAACCAGAGCCGCCCATCACGAGCCACGCGGGTGCAAGATTTACACATATTTCACATTTCTCAGTTAATTCATTACTGTAAGTAATTATACCTAGTTTGCTCATGTTCTTTATGGATTTAAAATTTAAGTGTGCTAATCTATCATGCCATAAATAGAAAGAATCAACAATATAAGCAGAAACTTTTCCTTCATTAATACTTAATTTGAACATACCATTACAACCATATCCCTTTCCAACAAACATCCCATTCTTGGATATGATTAGTTTGTCGGATTCAAAGACAACTTTGAATCCCCTCTTACAAACAAGATTTACTGAGACCAAATTCTTTCTAATGTCAGGAACATGGAGAACATTCAGGAGAGTCAGTGTCTTTCCGAAGGTGAAGTTCAACTCTACGTTGCCTCTTCTAGCAACTTTGGCACATGTTTGGTTTCCCATCTATACCTCCTGGCCATCAGTCACTTCTTCATGTCTTGAATAAGGACTTGTCCTTACAAACATGGATTATGGCGCCTGAATCAAACCACCATCCAGAAGACGATTCTGCCATGTTGACTTCAGTAATCATGGCCACGAGATTGTCTTCTACCATGTTTGTAGACTTGGTTCCGCCTTTTCGATGTCGGCAGACTTGAGCATAATGCCCCTTCTTTCCACAAACATAGCATGACATTTCTTATTGTTGCTCTTTTTAAAGTTCTCATCCTTCTTCTTTACTTGTAATGCAGGGTTAGTCTTCTTCGATCCGTTTTTCACAAAATTTACCTTAGAGTTTAGCATACCGGTTAGGGTCTTATCTCTATTGTCTCTAATTCGAGACTCTTCTTCAATACGAAGGTGTTGCTGAATTTGCTCCAAGGTAAGTTCTTCAGCCTTGTGTAGAAGCTTCTTCCTGTAATCCTTCCAAGAGGGCAGAAGTTTGGCAATGATTGCTCCCACTTGGAAAGATTCAGGAAGGATGATGTTAAAGGATCGAATTTTATTTTTATCACTTGTAGTTCATGAACTTGCTCCAGTATAAGTTTATGGTCGTTCATGGTGAAGTCAAAGTATTCTGCAATAAGATACTTATTCGTACCTACTTCTTGCACCTTGTATTTGAATTCCAAGGCCTTCCAGATTTCTTTTGGAGATGTAAGTTCCTTGTAGAAGTTGTAGAGCCAGTCTGATAAGGCATTCAGTATGTGTCCTCGGCACAGAAGTGAGTCCTCTTCCCATTTTGCTCTTTCATTCTTTAGTTTCTCAGAGTCTTTGTCAGTGGGTTCAGGAAGTGATTGCAGATTCGGGTCCAACAGATAGTATAGCTTCAGTGTGGTCAGAAAGAAGATCATCTTGTCTTGCCATCGGCTGAAATTTGCTCCATCGAACTAGTCTAGTCGAACAAGATCTTGGTTCATTATCTTGATCGAAATCATGCTTGCTTCCGGCTCCATTGCAGAATAACGTTCTAAAATTGTTGGGGAAGATGGGGTCACTGTAACTTAGGAGGAGAAGCTCTGAGGCGTGTCTGAAGACACTGTCTTTAGAACGTTATTTGCCCCCACTCAGTTTTACTGAGTTTACTGTTGGGCTATAGGCAAATTCGTTCCCAGAATACAACAGAGCCTTAGGCGAGAATCTGCAACTAGCAAAGTTGAAGAGTCTCCAAAGAAACCTTCTATGAGACTGTAGTACACTGAACTGAGAGAGAGAAAGATAGTGAATTTTGAAATTGTGTGTTTTGGAGTCTGATTCATGCTCCTTAAATAATTTGTAAAGAGGTATGATGAAAAGGTAGGTGCTGATTTAGAGAAGGCACCTTGAACAGTCACAATTTCAACCATTGTGACTGTTTAAAAAGTTGTTAACAGTTGGTGATTGTTAACTTTGAATTGTGCCTCTTGATCACATCCAATCGAATCGTGACTGTTGATCTCATCAACGGTGATCAACGGTCATCAACGCACCAAAACCAGAGCCGCCCATTGCGAGCCACGCGGGTGCGAGCAAAGTGCGCCTCTAAAGTGCCTCATTGCGCCACACACACGCGCGCACATGCATGCGCACGCGTTGCGCGGTATCAAATCCCCATACTCTCCTCTACTAATTCTAAGGAATGTAAATCAGCTCCTATTGAAATACTGAAAACAAACCTTGTAATTATCCAATGTGGGACAAGTTCAAAACTGGGTTTTGTTTTTTTTGTAAGAGAAAAACTGATTTTCCAACCAAGTGTGCAGGTGCAATTTCTCATGTAATTGACCAATCAAACCCATTGGATTTAATCTCTTATGAGATTAAAATCCAACAGTTTGTGTGTTGGGTTGTTGCTCAATGGACTGTTTTCGATTAAAATGTTCAAAACTTTAGGACATTATAATGCTTAGAAAAGTTAGGTCCAAGATTAGATGTTGTCTGATATGAGGTGGGCCAAATCGAGGATGCAGTCATATAATCTTGCTAGCTAGACGAGGCCAAGGTGAAAAGACAAAGTTGTACGCCGAGAAAATCAGCAAACAAAGATGGTCAAAGGTCTGAGGAGTTATTCCTTGGGTAGGCACTCCAATGCTCAAGCCACTGAAGGGTGAGGAGATCGGTCAAGATGAACCGGAGTAGACATGTTGGTTGAGATCGAGGTGAATGCAAAGAGGTGCTCAATTGAGTTTAGAGTCCCAAAAAGTCCCTTACCATGAGCGGGGAGTACTTATTTATAGTCAAACGTCCATGTTTTGGCTGAATTAGACTTTTAAGATTGTCGGAATGAGGTAATCCGCCAAAGTCTTCGGGGGGGGTCCCTTTCCCCAGTGGAATCAACTTTCTTATTCATGTGGAACACTTCTTAATCACGTTCATCAGTTTTGGTTGACGATGCTGACACGGTCCAAAAAGGGCTGCCACGGAATTCACCGTGTAATGCCCTTGGCCACCTAGGCAACCACCCGAACACAATCTTTTCTATTTTTTAATCTTCGTTAGTAATAAAAATAAAAAATATCTTTTGACAAAAAATAATATACGATAGATACCCCGGCTAAAATGTCCATGCAATTAATTAGAAATAGAGAAGCTATACCTCCTCACCTTTTTTAGATATTATTTTATTCCTGGTTCAACCAAGTATTTTCTCATGTGGGTTTAGTCTAGTTGAAGCTGGGGAGTATAAGTGGTGAAGGATATGACTATTAGTTGATAATAATATAATAATTGATAAGTTATGTTTTTTGACATTTGTGCACGTAGCTGATAATAATTGAGAAGGATATGACATTTGTGCACATAGTTGATAATTGAGAAGGATATGACATTTGTGCACGTAGTTGATAATAATATATAACTGATAAGTTATGCTTTTGTTAGAAACCGAGAAGATTCCTCACATGTGATTGACATTGGTGCACGTAACTAAGTTTGTAAAGCTGGAAGTATCCAAACGAGAATATAATTAAATAAATGGATTTGGTGGTATTACAAGTTGTAGAGTTCATAGTCAGATATTCCTAGTCAGATAGTTATGCCAATTCTACGAAACAATAAATCAAGATCTGTAATTACAGGAAGAGTGAGAGGTCTGATGAGTGGTTCCCCGGGTAGGCACTCTTACACTCAAGTTAGTAACTGGTGCGGGGAACAAGGTGAATGCAAGAGGGGTGCTTAGTTGAGTTTAGAGTCAAAAGTCTTTTACCTCGAGTGGGGAATGCCTACTTATAATCAAGCATCTGTGTCCTGATCGGATTGAGCTTCTAGGGTTGTTAGGATGAGTATATCCATAAGGGTCTTCAAGGGGTCCCCTTGCCTCGGTGGAGTCCGCTTCCTTTCTCGCATGGGGCACTTCTTGGTTGTGTTCCTCCATTAGTCTTGGGATGACGATGCTAATGCGTCCCGAAGAAGACAGCCACAAACCTCGCCATGTGGAGCCTTTAGCTAATTAGGCAATCACTCGAACACCACTCCCCCAGTTCCGAAGTCAAGGAGTGTAGTGCTCGGTCGTGGCCAGTCGGAGGAGCTCGACGGTCCTCGGCTGAGGAACTTGAAATTGTTTGGACTAGCTAGCCTGGGATTAGTTGGTTTAATAGGAAAACTAGGTGGCCTAGTATCTACATCATTTTTAACACGGGTCGGTGTGATCAGTAGTTACACTATTTCTAGTATGGGTACGGGTGTGTCATTTCATCTTCCCGAGGTCATGTGTGTATAGGATGCGGCACCAAATCAGTGCCGTTGATCTGCTTTGATCTAGACCATTGGCTGCCTTTATAAAAGGGGGAGTAGGTGAGCCATTTCACTTTACCACTTGGAGAATGCCTGTGCCTTGGAGTTCAACTATCATTCCGCATTATTTTTTAGGTGTCCTGAGCTCTTTTTTTCTTTGGTAAGATGTCTTCTATTGTGTCCTCCCTTTCTTCTCTTTTCTCTAGGTATACAATGGGGGGCGAAAGCGAGGGTAGTCCTTAGCGTGAAGTGGTCGAGGTTAGGGCTCTGGAGACCGATGCCAATGCACCGAGGTTGAGGAGGGTGATGCTGTGATGCAAGAAATCAATGATTAGGAGATCTCCACGAATGAGGCCGCTGAGGCCGATGTGGAGTTGGAAGGACATGCCCTCGAGCGAAGATTCGGGGAGCAGTTCAACTCGGCCCCTATAGCCTTTCCTCGACTCGTCTGACATGGCCTTAATCCAGGAGGTCTACCGTATACCTAAGGAATTCAAGATGTGGTGTCGGGGAATAGATGACAGAGCCACTTCGGCCCGGCTCAAGGAGATTTGTGTGTATGTCCATAGTTTGATCGTTGGTCTTAGGTTTCTTCTAGATTCTGGGGTATTGGTAGTGCTGAGGTGGTACCACGTTTTGCCCGTTTAGTCAATGTTGAACTCATTCTGGTACTTGGTCGGGCTGCTGTATCATTGCACCCACGAGGAGATAGAGATCACCCTACTGATGTTTAGGTACTTCCTCCATCTGACAAAGCACAAGCAAGGTTATTACTACTAGTCAGCCAGGCCGAATACCAAGGTGCTTGTCTGGGCTCCCTCGTCCATTAAGCATTGGAAAGAGGGATTCTTCTTCATCAAGTGCCGAAGAGGTTGGCCATTCTCTAAGGCCCTACCTCTTTCGAGGACTATAAGGGCCCTTCTTAGACTGAGCTATCGAAGGAAGAGGTGATTGCAATCAGGAGGATAGTTCAGGTACACATTAGGGAATATACAACATCTCGGAGGTTGACCCTTGTCGAGCTGATGAGCTCGTTTGCCAAGTAGTCTCAGACCAATTCGTAAGTTGTGTGGTTCCTTCTCAGTAGGCCTTCCATTTGATAGCTTTTTGATTGGCACAATGTTCTTAGTGTAGATTTTGACATGGTTGGAGCTGATGATAGAGCAAGGCACATGCAGGCCACGACCATGAGGAAGGCCCAGGCGGCAAAAGCGTCAAGCGCGGCGATTGCTGCTACGGAGACCCAACATCACTCTGGTGATAGTACACCTCGGTAGGAGAAGAGGCCAAGGACAATAGAGGAGGTGGTGGTGGTTGACTCCGAAGAGGCCACTCATCAGCTAAGGTAGTCTTCCTCGTAGAGGGGGAATGCTCTGGGGAATGTCTCGGCCGAAGGAGGTGATAGGGCTAACCTCTACGTGCCATGTTGGTCTATTCGACCAGACGATACCCTCGAGACTATAGGGGTAGTTGAGCGGCTTCCATGGGGTGTGATTCTCCCTAGCATAAAGAAGGAGGCCGGTAGTCATACCAACATTTTCTTTGAGAGTGCGACTCTTCATCAGATCATGGCGGTAAGCTCGGCTCTATTTTCTTTTTCTTGTCCTTAGTATTTCTTTTGTATACTAACTTTTCGATGTCTTGTAGTTAGTGTGTTCGGCCGTCGGCCTGGTCAACTGCCTTCGTGGGTTACAAAGATTGTAGAAGATGTAAAAGGTCGAGAGTGCCTAGTTGAAGGGTCACATGCATGGTATCAAGGAATATCGGGAACAGTTAAAGAAGGGGCTCGAGGAGGCAAAGGCAAAGGTATATCGGGTGAAGGAAGACGGCATCGCCGAGTATAAGGCTTTAGAGGCCCACTAGAATGAACTAAACGACTACACCACTGACTCCTAGCAGGAGGGGTTCGCTCTTTGTCAGCGGTAGGTGATGCACCAATTCCCGGAGCTAGCCGGTGTAGTTCAAGAGTTCAGCTTGTTTGATCCTGAGGAGCCATCTCGTGAGAATGTTGCTATAGCCGATGCCCAGCTCTGAGCTGAGGACCCCTCGATGGAGAACTGTTCTCTCTTTTTTAAACATTTGTATTCACCTAGGTATGTTGGGCTCGTAAATTTTGTACCGCTTTTCTTGTTAATGGAAACTTGTTCCTTTTGTCGAGCAGATTCTTTGTTGTGTTATTTCTCTCTCTTCTTTTTTTACTAAGTTATTACACTTTGAGGCTAGGTTGGTCAGTAGGGTCTACATACCATGGGTTTGGATAGTGCCGCCTTTGCGGGTGCAGTGACTACCATGGGTCTTATTTTACCATAGTGCTTCCGAGCCCTTGTCATCATGGCGAAGCTCGGTGGATTCGGTCTAGTGGAGCTCGCACTCCTTGAGGATGTTGGTCATGGTGCTTAGCCAACTCTTCTCTAGCTTTAGGCCGAGCTATTTTGTAGAGTTTGACTGCCACCCTCTTCCATGATGGGTAGGGGTATCGTTTCCACCGTGCCCCATTTGGCCAGTTTGGCTTGGGGCCTCGGCCATTTAGGTGGTAGGTTCTCTTAGCCCTTATAATCGGCTTGACCACTGAGTAGTACGTTCATGTCAAGATGGGCTTTTGTTGTAAGTGGTCTTAGTGTGCTCGACCCTTCAGGTCTAGAGAGGTTCTTGTGCGGTGGCATGGTTTGAGGTCCTCAACCGTTAGTGTGCTCGACTATTCAGGTCTATTGAATGAAAAAGCCTTTATTTCATAAATTATTTGTACAAGGGATGCCCAGTTCCATTTATTGATAATACATCCTTAGGTTCCTGGTGTTCCAGCTTCTCGGCATGGGTTTCCCAACGAGGTCTTCTAGCTTGTAAGTGCTTGGTCTGAGTACTTTGGTCACTCTGTAGGGTCCTTCCTAATTGGATTGTCTAGGCTCGTGTACGGTGACTTTGTGAAGGACGAGGTCTCTTGTCTTGAACTCCCTTCGCCGGACTTTGGTGTCATAGTACCTAGTCATCCTTTTTTGTTGTGCCACCATCTGGATGTGTACTGTCACAGACTTCTTCCACAAGTTTAAGCTCGGTAATGAGGTCATCATTGTTTGCCTCGTCATTGTAGAGTTCTATTTGGAGAGTGGGGAATCCGACCTCTACAAGGATCATTGCCTTGGCTCCGAATGATAGGCTAAGCAGTGTCTATCCAGTGGTCCTACATGGTGTGGTTCTGTAAGCTTAGAGGATGCTCGGTATCTCCTCAACCCACTAGCCTTTGGCCTTATAGAGCCTTGTCTTCAGGCTGTGGAGCAGGGTCCGGTTGGTAAATTTTGTCTATCCATTACTCTATGGTTGATAACCACTATTGTTCGGTGGTCTATCTTGAGTTCAATTGATGTAGAAGGCTTCAAACTTTTGGTCGATGAACTGGGAGTCATTGTCGGTGATGAGGACTCGAGGGATGCTGAAGCGGTAGATGATGTTTCTCCATAGGAAGCGTTGGGCATTCTATGTGTTTATGCATGCCAGGGGCTCAACCTCGACCCACTTTGTAAAATAGTCCACTATGATGAGGAAGTACTTTTGTCTGGCCGTGGTGTAAAATAGTCCACTATGATGAGGAGGTACTTTTGTTGGCTAATGGTGCAAGTTCGAGGGCCTCTGATAGCGGTTGCACCTTCGACTGAACTGGACTACATCTTACTTCATGGTGGGCCAGAAAATAGCCCTACTGAAGTGCCTTATATGTTAGGGTCTGTGCATCGAGGTGGTCTCCACAAATACCTTCATGTATTTCCCTGATGACATAGTCGGCTTCAGTTGAGGGGAGATACCTTAGGTAGGAGGGAGTATGTGGCCAGCGATAGATTTGACCCCGGATGAGGTAGTACTAGGACGACTTGTGGGTGAGCCATTTTTCTTTGGTCCGGTCTCAGGAACAGTGTCGTTCTGTATGTACTGCATGATTGGATCCATCCACGATGGTTCTTGCTAGACGGGGAGGACCGTTAGGGCTACCTCCAAGATGATGGGCGCCAAGGTGTCCATCCTGAATGTGGTGCTAAGGTCGGTTTGTGGTGAGATTGCAAGATTTGACAAGGTGCTTCCTTGCTTGCTGGTTTGAGGATGGTATCATCTGGTTTGAGGAGAATGAATCAGGTTTCGCTTCCTTGCTGGTTGGATGATCCGTCCACATGGATTGTCCAAGCTAGTAGGACATTGGTCGGATTTTGAGCTGAGAATGTGCACTTTTCCAAGAAGTTGGCCAAGGCCTGGGCCTTGATGGTGGGCTAAGTTGTGTAGTCAATGTCAAATTCTCTCAACTCCACACTCCACTTGATCAGGTGCCTGATGTCTCTTGCCTGTGTAGTACATGTTTTAGTGGTTGGTTGGTTAGTACTCGAACACTATGTGCTTGGAGCAGGAGATGGTTTCTTGGGTTCGGCTTCGTGAGTAGAGGTAGCAAGCTTAGGTAGCACTTCAACTCCTAGAAGGATAATTCACACTCCATGGTCCACTAGAAGTCTTTCACCTTTTTCATTGCCTTGAAGAATGGCTGGCAACAAACTATGGACTTCGACATAAATCTGCTCAATTTGGCTATCCGTCCAGTGAGACACTGCACTTCCTTGTACATCTGCGAAGACTATATGTCCATGATGGTCTGAATCTTCTTCGGGTTTGCTTCAATCCCCCTTTGTGTGACCATGAAATCTAGGAACTTGCTGGAGTCGATGCCAAAAGCACACTTCTTGGGTTCAGCTTCATCCGATATTTCTTGAGGTTGCCAAAGACCTCCTTTAGGTTAGTCAAGTGCTGCTCTACTTTCTTGCTCTTCAGTAGCATGTTGTCCGCATAGGCTTCCTTGTTTCAACTGATCTGTTCCTTGAAGATGTGGTTCACTAGCCTTTGGTAAGTGGCATCGGTGTTTTTCAACCGAAGGGCATCACCTTGTAGTGGTACAATCCTCAGTCCATAATGAAGGCAGTCTTATCTTTGTGGTCTGAATGCATTTGGATCTAATTGTACCTAGACAAGGCATTCATAAAGCTTAAGAGCTAGTACCCCATCGTAGTGTCGACGATCCAATCGATCCTCGGTAGGGGGAAACTATCTTTCGGGTCGGTTCTATTTAGGTCTGTGAAGTCAATGCAAATTCTCCACTTACCATTGGCTTTCTTGACCTTCACTATGTTTGCCAGCCAATCCTGGTAGGTCACCTCTCAGGTGAAGCCGGCATCGAGCAACTTCAGCACCTCTTCGTTGATCACTTGCCACTATTTGGAGGCAAAGCTCCTCGTCTTCTGCCTCACAGGTTAGTAGCATGTTTAGTCGGTGGGTGATGACCTTGGGGTCAATTCCCTACATGTCCGCTACCAACCATGCAAACATATCGGCGTTGTATTTGAGAAACTGCACAATGCTGTCTTGGAGGTCACCTTCTCGGTGGGATCCTATATGAACGGTTTTCTCTAGGTTGTTGTTAAAGAGGGGCACCTAGACGAGGTCCTCCACATGCTAGCCATGTCGTGTCCGCAACTCATCCCTTAGATCCATACTCTCCATGATGAGTGCCTCACTAGCGTGGGGTCTTCCTCTACAAGCCGTTAGGTAACATTGTCTTATGACTCTCTAGTTTCCTCAGGCGGCACCTATTCCATTGGGGGTAGGGAAATTCACAGCCAAGTGGTGCGTGTAGATTGAGGCCCACAACGCATTCAACATCGGTCAGCCGATGATGACATTGTATGGTGATTGGACACGAATAATGATGAAATCCAACATCGCCGTGGTAGTGATCATCACTTATCATCAATAGTAGAGCAGTCTTCCCTTGAGGAATTAATGAGTCTCTAGAGAATCCTACCAGAGGGGTGTTGACCAGCATGAGGTGGTCTTTCACAATGTTGAGTTGTTCAAAAGCCTCTTCAAAGAGGATATCAACCAAGCTCCCTATGTCCACCAGTATCCTTCGTACCTCGAAATTGGCAATATCTACAGTTATGACAAGAGTGTCATCATGTGGTGTTTGTACCCTAAGGTCTTCATTGGTGAAGGTGATGGGTGTGTCTTGCCTCGGTCTCTTCAGCTCCCTGCCTTCAACCTGATGCAACCTGGCATAGGCCTTGTAGGTCGAGCTACTCTCTCCTCTAGAGGCCATC